>NW_027207794.1:0-92000 GCF_963455315.2 Globicephala melas
ATAACAAGGCTCCCAGTTCTCCATGGCCTGTCCTGCCTTTCTGGATTTTACACTTTTTTCAGATGGCCCTTTTGACCGGGGGGAAGTGAGACTTCATTGTAGTGCAGATTTCCTTTGCAAGCTTGCTTGGTTGGCCAAAAAGGGCGTATGCCTTTTTTCCTGAATATATTCAGGAAAAAACGCATACGCCCTTTTTGGCCAAGTGCATCATTGTGGACGTTCTGCCTCTTTTCCTATGCTTTCAATGCAATTCCAGTCTACCTCCTGAAATCGGTTTCCTGCAATTCTGCCCCGCTTTCAAGTCCTCTTGGCAGCCTTACTTCAGTATATTTTTGGACGATAGCTGTCATTTATAACTCTGCAGGTTTGTGAATTACAGTGCCCCTGAGCTCCTTTCTTCAACTCGCTTTCTTGTGAGCTGGCCGCAACACCGCAGGATGGCTTCAGGCACTAATCTGGTTCCGGCACGGCACGCTGAGCCTTTGGTTAGTTCCTCTTCCTGGTGGGAAATGAGAGTTAAATTTGCCCGTCCAGACACCTCCAGCTAGTCTCTCATTGGTTCTCCCTATTCCTGTTCATCTTCCGCAGAAATTGCAAACTGGGCCAAACAGGAGGTTAAAGGCGCTGACTCTCCAAGTGGGGAGAGTGTTAGTAAAGCGTCTGGAATGTTGCACCCGAGTACCAGGGGAGGAAAACTGAGACATATTTGAACACGTCTCCCGTTCACACGGTTGATCATACTCTGGGTTCCACATGCATGTTTTAGCTGAAGGAAGAATACCTTAAACCTGGAGAGTTGAGACCCGTGTAATGGGTACCATGCAATATGACTTCAAAGGGTCTTCATTTGCTCACCGAACCTCTCCAATCCTATCACTGCTGCGTTTATGTCCCTGTACACATGCTTGATTCTCTTTCGGAGACATAGCAATCCATAGCTTTTAAGATACTTAAGAGTCAGGTACATTCTTAGGCGTTTAATATGCGGTGTTGAGTCCATTTCGTTGAGCAAGGAGTAGCTCTTGTCTATTCCATATTTGGCTTAAGGAACTTTATCTGTGCTCATTTCAATCTCTGGTTTTATGCAGCACCCCAACTCACCTTTACCCTTAAGCAAGCATAAGTTGGTTTTCTAAATTTGAGACCCTGTTCTGTTCTGTAATTCAGTTCCTGTGTAGCCAAGTTTACATTCCGTGTATTAGTGATATCTTATGATGTTTCTTTTTCTGTGTGACTTATTTCAGTTAGAATCATCGTACCTGAATCCACTCATTATGCTGCTACGGGCCTGATGACATAGATTTCATTGCTGAGTGATACTGCATTGTACGTAAGTACCACAAGTTCTTTATCCATTTTTCACTTTCTGTGATAGAGAACTTGTACGGTAAACGAGGTTCTTGTAAACAGAGGCGTCCCAAACATTGGGGTGGCTGTGTCTTTTTGATTTTAATTTCCCTAAGCTATAGGACCATAAGTGGAAGTGCCCTAGGCTCTGTTGCTTTGTTTTTTAGATGTTTCAGGAAACACCATACACTTCTCCCGAGTGTCTGTTGGCAATTTACATCCCGCCCATCAGCATAACAAGGCTCCCAGTTCTCCATGGCCTGTCCTGCCTTTCTGGATTTTACACTTTTTTCAGATGGCCCTTTTGACCGGGGGGAAGTGAGACTTCATTGTAGTGCAGATTTCCTTTGCAAGCTTGCTTGGTTGGCCAAAAAGGGCGTATGCGTTTTTTCCTGAATATATTCAGGAAAAAACGCATACGCCCTTTTTGGCCAAGTGCATCATTGTGGACGTTCTGCCTCTTTTCCTATGCTTTCAATGCAATTCCAGTCTACCTCCTGAAATCGGTTTCCTGCAATTCTGCCCCGCTTTCAAGTCCTCTTGGCAGCCTTACTTCAGTATATTTTTGGACGATAGCTGTCATTTATAACTCTGCAGGTTTGTGAATTACAGTGCCCCTGAGCTCCTTTCTTAAACTCGCTTTCTTGTGACCTGGCCGCAACACCGCAGGATGGCTTCAGGCCCTAATCTGGTTCCGGCACGGCACGCTGAGCCTTTGGTTATTTCCTCTTCCTGGTGGGAAATGAGAGTTAAATTTGCCCGTCCAGACACCTCCAGCTAGTCTCTCATTGGTTCTCCCTATTCCTGTTCATCTTCCGCAGAAATTGCAAACTGGGCCAAACAGGAGGTTAAAGGCGCTGACTCTCCAAGTCGGGAGAGTGTTAGTAAAGCGTCTGGAATGTTGCACCCGAGTACCAGGGGAGGAAAACTGAGACATATTTGAACACGTCTCCCGTTCACACGGTTGATCATACTCTGGGTTCCACATGCATGTTTTAGCTGAAGGAAGAATACCTTAAACCTGGAGAGTTGAGACCCGTGTAATGGGTACCATGCAATATGACTTCAAAGGGTTTTCATTTGCTCACCGAACCTCTCCAATCCTATCACTGCTGCGTTTATGCCCCTGTACACATGCTTGATTCTCTTATGGAGACATAGCAATCCATAGGTTTTAAGATACTTACTAGTCAGGTACATTCTTAGGCGTTTAATATGGGGTGTTGAGTCCATTTCTTTGAGCAAGGAGTAGCTCTTGTCTATTCCATATTTGGATTAAGGAACTTTATCTGTGCTCATTTCAATCTCTGGTTTTATGCAGCACCCCAACTCACCTTTCCCCTTAAGCAAGCATAAGTTGATTTTCTAAATTAGAGACCCTCTTCTGTTTTGGAATTCAGTTCCTGTGTAGCCAAGTTTACATTCCATGTATTAGTGATATCTTATGATGTTTCTTTTTCTGTGTGACTTATTTCAGTTAGAATCATCGTACCTGAATCCACTCATTATGCTGCTACGGGCCTGATGACATAGATTTCATTGCTGAGTGATACTGCATTGTACGTAAGTACCACAAGTTCTTTATCCATTTTTCACTTTCTGTGATAGAGAACTTGTACGGTAAACGAGGTTCTTGTAAACAGAGGCGTCCCAAACATTGGGGTGGCTGTGTCTTTTTGATTTTAATTTCCCTAAGCTATAGGACCATAAGTGAAAGTGCCCTAGGCTCTGTTGCTTTGTTTTTTAGATGTTTCAGGAAACACCATACACTTCTCCCGAGTGTCTGTTGGCAATTTACATCCCGCCCATCAGCATAACAAGGCTCCCAGTTCTCCATGGCCTGTCCTGCCTTTCTGGATTTTACACTTTTTTCAGATGGCCCTTTTGACCGGGGGGAAGTGAGACTTCATTGTAGTGCAGATTTCCTTTGCAAGCTTGCTTGGTTGGCCAAAAAGGGCGTATGCGTTTTTCCCTGAATATATTCAGGAAAAAACGCATACGCCCTTTTTGGCCAAGTGCATCATTGTGGACGTTCTGCCTCTTTTCCTATGCTTTCAATGCAATTCCAGTCTACCTCCTGAAATCGGTTTCCTGCAATTCTGCCCCGCTTTCAAGTCCTCTTGGCAGCCTTACTTCAGTATATTTTTGGACGATAGCTGTCATTTATAACTCTGCAGGTTTGTGAATTACAGTGCCCCTGAGCTCCTTTCTTCAACTCACTTTCTTGTGAGCTGGCCGCAACACCGCAGGATGACTTCAGGCCCTAATCTGGTTCCGGCACGGCACGCTGAGCCTTTGTTTAATTCCTCTTCCTGGTGGGAAATGAGAGTTAAATTTGCCCGTCCATACACCTCCAGCTAGTCTCTCATTGGTTCTCGCTATTCCTGTTCATCTTCCGCAGAAATTGCAAACTGGGCCAAACAGGAGGTTAAAGGCGCTGACTCTCCAAGTGGGGAGAGTGTTAGTAAAGCGTCTGGAATGTTGCACCCGAGTACCAGGGGAGGAAAATTGAGACATATTTGAACACGTCTCCCGTTCACACGGTTGATCATACTCTGGGTTCCATATGCATGTTTTAGCTGAAGGAAGAATACCTTAAACCTGGGTAGTTGAAACCCGTGGAATGGGTACCATGCAATATGACTTCAAAGGGTCTTCATTTGCTCACCGAACCTCTCCAATCCTATCACTGCTGCGTTTATGCCCCTGTACACATGCTTGATTCTCTTATGGAGACATAGCAATCCATAGGTTTTAAGATACTTACTAGTCAGGTACATTCTTAGGCGTTTAATATGGGGTGTTGAGTCCATTTCTTTGAGCAAGGAGTAGCTCTTGTCTATTCCATATTTGGCTTAAGGAACTTTATCTGTGCTCATTTCAATCTCTGGTTTTATGCAGCACCCCAACTCACCTTTCCCCTTAAGCAAGCATAAGTTGATTTTCTAAATTAGAGACCCTCTTCTGTTTTGGAATTCAGTTCCTGTGTAGCCAAGTTTACATTCCATGTATTAGTGATATCTTATGATGTTTCTTTTTCTGTGTGACTTATTTCAGTTAGAATCATCGTACCTGAATCCCCTCATTATGCTGCTACGGGCCTGATGACATAGATTTCATTGCTGAGTGATACTGCATTGTACGTAAGTACCACAAGTTCTTTATCCATTTTTCACTTTCTGTGATAGAGAACTTGTACGGTAAACGAGGTTCTTGTAAACAGAGGCGTCCCAAACATTGGGGTGGCTGTGTCTTTTTGATTTTAATTTCCCTAAGCTATAGGACCATAAGTGGAAGTGCCCTAGGCTCTGTTGCTTTGTTTTTTAGATGTTTCAGGAAACACCATACACTTCTCCCGAGTGTCTGTTGGCAATTTACATCCCGCCCATCATCATAACAAGGCTCCCAGTTCTCCATGGCCTGTCCTGCCTTTCTGGATTTTACACTTTTTTCAGATGGCCCTTTTGACCGGGGGGAAGTGAGACTTCATTGTAGTGCAGATTTCCTTTGCAAGTTTGCTTGGTTGGCCAAAAAGGGCGTATGCGTTTTTTCCTGAATATATTCAGGAAAAAACGCATACGCCCTTTTTGGCCAAGTGCATCATTGTGGACGTTCTGCCTCTTTTCCTATGCTTTCAATGCAATTCCAGTCTACCTCCTGAAATCGGTTTCCTGCAATTCTGCCCCGCTTTCAAGTCCTCTTGGCAGCCTTACTTCAGTATATTTTTGGACGATAGCTGTCATTTATAACTCTGCAGGTTTGTGAATTACAGTGCCGCTGAGCTCCTTTCTTCAACTCGCTTTCTTGTGAGCTGGCCGCAACAGTGCAGGATGGCTTCAGGCCCTAATCTGGTTCCGGCACGGCACGCTGAGCCTTTGGTTATTTCCTCTTCCTGGTGGGAAATGAGAGTTAAATTTGCCCGTCCAGACACCTCCAGCTAGTCTCTCATTGGTTCTCCCTATTCCTGTTCATCTTCCGCAGAAATTGCAAACTGGGCCAAACAGGAGGTTAAAGGCGCTGACTCTCCAAGTCGGGAGAGTGTTAGTAAAGCGTCTGGAATGTTGCACCCGAGTACCAGGGGAGGAAAACTGAGACATATTTGAACACGTCTCCCGTTCACACGGTTGATCATACTCTGGGTTCCACATGCATGTTTTAGCTGAAGGAAGAATACCTTAAACCTGGAGAGTTGAGACCCGTGGAATGGGTACCATGCAATATGACTTCAAAGGGTCTTCATTTGCTCACCGAACCTCTCCAATCCTATCACTGCTGCGTTTATGCCCCTGTACACATGCTTGATTCTCTTATGGAGACATAGCAATCCATAGGTTTTAAGATACTTACTAGTCAGGTACATTCTTAGGCGTTTAATATGGGGTGTTGAGTCCATTTCTTTGAGCAAGGAGTAGCTCTTGTCTATTCCATATTTGGCTTAAGGAACTTTATCTGTGCTCATTTCAATCTCTGGTTTTATGCAGCACCCAAACTCACCTTTCCCCTTAAGCAAGCATAAGTTGATTTTCTAAATTAGAGACCCTCTTCTGTTTTGGAATTCAGTTCCTGTGTAGCCAAGTTTACATTCCATGTATTAGTGATATCTTATGATGTTTCTTTTTCTGTGTGACTTATTTCAGTTAGAATCATCGTACCTGAATCCACTCATTATGCTGCTACGGGCCTGATGACATAGATTTCATTGCTGAGTGATACTGCATTGTACGTAAGTACCACAAGTTCTTTATCCATTTTTCACTTTCTGTGATAGAGAACTTGTACGGTAAACGAGGTTCTTGTAAACAGAGGCGTCCCAAACATTGGGGTGGCCGTGTCTTTTTGATTTTAATTTCCCTAAGCTATAGGACCATAAGTGAAAGTGCCCTAGGCTCTGTTGCTTTGTTTTTTAGATGTTTCAGGAAACACCATACACTTCTCCCGAGTGTCTGTTGGAAATTTACATCCCGCCCATCAGCATAACAAGGCTCCCAGTTCTCCATGGCCTGTCCTGCCTTGCTGGATTTTACACTTTTTTCAGATGGCCCTTTTGACCGGGGGGAAGTGAGACTTCATTGTAGTGCAGATTTCCTTTGCAAGCTTGCTTGGTTGGCCAAAAAGGGCGTATGCGTTTTTTCCTGAATATATTCAGGAAAAAACGCATACGCCCTTTTTGGCCAAGTGCATCATTGTGGACGTTCTGCCTCTTTTCCTATGCTTTCAATGCAATTCCAGTCTACCTCCTGAAATCGGTTTCCTGCAATTCTGCCCCGCTTTCAAGTCCTCTTGGCAGCCTTACTTCAGTATATTTTTGGACGATAGCTGTCATTTATAACTCTGCAGGTTTGTGAATTACAGTGCCCCTGAGCTCCTTTCTTAAACTCGCTTTCTTGTGACCTGGCCGCAACACCGCAGGATGGCTTCAGGCCCTAATCTGGTTCCGGCACGGCACGTTGAGCCTTTGGTTATTTCCTCTTCCTGGTGGGAAATGAGAGTTAAATTTGCCCGTCCAGACACCTCCAGCTAGTCTCTCATTGGTTCTCGCTATTCCTGTTCATCTTCCGCAGAAATTGCAAACTGGGCCAAACAGGAGGTTAAAGGCGCTGACTCTCCAAGTCGGGAGAGTGTTAGTAAAGCGTCTGGAATGTTGCACCCGAGTACCAGGGGAGGAAAACTGAGACATATTTGAACACGTCTCCCGTTCACACGGTTGATCATACTCTGGGTTCCACATGCATGTTTTAGCTGAAGGAAGAATACCTTAAACCTGGAGAGTTGAGACCCGTGTAATGGGTACCATGCAATATGACTTCAAAGGGTCTTCATTTGCTCACCGAACCTCTCCAATCCTATCACTGCTGCGTTTATGCCCCTGTACACATGCTTGATTCTCTTATGGAGACATAGCAATCCATAGGTTTTAAGATACTTACTAGTCAGGTACATTCTTAGGCGTTTAATATGGGGTGTTGAGTCCATTTCGTTGAGCAAGGAGTAGCTCTTGTCTATTCCATATTTGGATTAAGGAACTTTATCTGTGCTCATTTCAATCTCTGGTTTTATGGGGCACCCCAACTCACCTTTCCCCTTAAGCAAGCATAAGTTGATATTCTAAATTAGAGACCCTCTTCTGTTTTGGAATTCAGTTCCTGTGTAGCCAAGTTTACATTCCATGTATTAGTGATACCTTATGATGTTTCTTTTTCTGTGTGACTTATTTCAATTAGAATCATCATACCTGAATCCACTCATTGTGCTGCTAAGGGCCTGATGACATAGATTTCATTGCTGAGTGATATTGCTTTGTAAGTAAATACCACAACTTCTTTATCCATTTTTCACTTTCTGCGATGTTGAACTTGTACTGTAAACGAGGTTCTTGTAAACAGAGGCCTCCCAAACTTTGGGGTGGCTGTGTCTTTTTGATTTTAATTTCCCTAAGCTATAGGACCATAAGTGGAAGTGCCCTAGGCTCTGTTGCTTTGTTTTTTAGATGTTTCAGGAAACACCATACACTTCTCCGGAGTGTCTGTTGGCAATTTACATTCCGCCCATCAGCATGACAAGGCTCCCAGTTCTCCATGGCCTGTCCTGCCTTGCTGGATTTTACACTTTTTTCAGATGGCCCTTTTGACCGGGGGGAAGTGAGACTTCATTGTAGTGCAGATTTCCTTTGCAAGCTTGCTTTGTTGGCCAAAAAGGGCGTATGCGTTTTTTCCTGAATATATTCAGGAAAAAATGCATACACCCTTTTTGGCCAAGTGCATCATTGTGGACGTTCTGCCTCTTCTCCTATGCTTTCAATGTAATTCCAGTCTACCTCCTGAAATCGGTTTCCTGCAATTCTGCCCCGCTTTCAAGTCCTCTTGGCAGCCTTACTTCAGTATATTTTTGGACGATAGCTGTCATTTATAACTCTGCAGGTTTGTGAATTACAGTGCCCCTGAGCTCCTTTCTTCAACTCGTTTTCTTGTGAGCTGGCCGCAACACCACAGGATGGCTTCAGGCCCTAATCTGGTTCCGGCACGGCACGCTGAGCCTTTGGTTATTTCCTCTTCCTGGTGGGAAATGAGAGTTAAATTTGCCCGTCCAGACACCTCCAGCTAGTCTCTCATTGGTTCTCGCTATTCCTGTTCATCTTCCGCAGAAATTGCAAACTGGGCCAAACAGGAGGTTAAAGGGACTGACTCTCCAAGTCGGGAGAGTGTTAGTAAAGCGTCTGGAATGTTGCACCCGAGTACCAGGGGAGGAAAACTGAGACATATTTGAACACGTCTCCCGATCACATGGTTGATCATACTCTGGGTTCCACATGCATGTTGTAGCTGTAGGAAGAATACCTTAAACCTGGGTAGTTGAAACCCGTGGAATGGGTACCATGCAATATGACTTCAAAGGGTCTTCATTTGCTCACCGAACCTCTCCAATCCTATCACTGCTGCGTTTATGCCCCTGTACACACGCTTGATTCTCTTTTGGAGACATAGCAATCCATAGGTTTTAAGATACTTACTAGTCAGGTACATTCTTAGGCGTTTAATATGGGATGTTGAGTCCATTTCGTTGAGCAAGGAGTAGCACTTGTCTATTCCATATTTGGCTTAAGGAACTTTATCTGTGCTCATTTCAATCTCTGGTTTTATGCAGCACCCCAACTCACCTTTCCCCTTAAGCAAGCATAAGTTGGTTTTCTAAATTTGAGACGCTGTTCTGTTTTGGAATTCAGTTCCTGTGTAGCCAAGTTTACATTCCGTGTATTAGTGATATCTTATGATGTTTCTTTTTCTGTGTGACTTATTTCAGTTAGAATCATCATACCTGAATCCACTCATTGTGCTGCTAAGGGCCTGATGACATAGATTTCATTGCTGAGTGATATTGCTTTGTAAGTAAATACCACAACTACTTTATCCATTTTTCACTTTCTGCGATGTTGAACTTGTACTGTAAACGAGGTTCTTGTAAACAGAGGCGTCCCAAACTTTGGGGTGGCTGTGTCTTTTTGATTTTAATTTCCCTAAGTTATAGGACCATAAGTGGAAGTGCCCTAGGCTCTGTTGCTTTGTTTTTTAGATGTTTCAGGAAACACCATACACTTCTCCCGAGTGTCTGTTGGCAATTTACATCCCGCCCATCAGCATAACAAGGCTCCCAGTTCTCCATGGCCTGTCCTGCCTTGCTGGATTTTACACTTTTTTCAGATGGCCCTTTTGACCGGGGGGAAGTGAGACTTCATTGTAGTGCAGATTTCCTTTGCAAGCTTGCTTGGTTGGCCAAAAAGGGCGTATGCGTTTTTTCCTGAATATATTCAGGAAAAAACGCATACGCCCTTTTTGGCCAAGTGCATCATTGTGGACGTTCTGCCTCTTTTCCTATGCTTTCAATGCAATTCCAGTCTACCTCCTGAAATCGGTTTCCTGCAATTCTGCCCCGCTTTCAAGTCCTCTTGGCAGCCTTACTTCAGTATATTTTTGGACGATAGCTGTCATTTATAACTCTGCAGGTTTGTGAATTACAGTGCCCCTGAGCTCCTTTCTTCAACTCGCTTTCTTGTGAGCTGGCCGCAACACCGCAGGATGGCTTCAGGCCCTAATCTGGTTCCGGCACGGCACGCTGAGCCTTTGGTTATTTCCTCTTCCTGGTGGGAAATGAGAGTTAAATTTGCCCGTCCAGACACCTCCAGCTAGTCTCTCATTGGTTCTCCCTATTCCTGTTCATCTTCCGCAGAAATTGCAAACTGGGCCAAACAGGAGGTTAAAGGCGCTGACTCTCCAAGTGGGGAGAGTGTTAGTAAAGCGTCTGGAATGTTGCACCCGAGTACCAGGGGAGGAAAACTGAGACATATTTGAACACGTCTCCCGTTCACACGGTTGATCATACTCTGGGTTCCACATGCCTGTTTTAGCTGAAGGAAGAATACCTTAAACCTGGAGAGTTGAAACCCGTGGAATGGGTACCATGCAATATGACTTCAAAGGGTCTTCGTTTGCTCACCGAACCTCTCCAATCCTATCACTGCTGCGTTTATGCCCCTGTACAAATGCTTGATTCTCTTATGGAGACATAGCAATCCATAGGTTTTAAGATACTTACTAGTCAGGTACATTCTTAGGCGTTTCATATGGGGTGTTGAGTCCATTTCGTTGAGCAAGGAGTAGCTCTTGTCTATTCCATATTTGGCTTAAGGAACTTTATCTGTGCTCATTTCAATCTCTGGTTTTATGCAGCACCCCAACTCACCTTTCCCCTTAAGCAAGCATAAGTTGGTTTTCTAAATTTGAGACCCTTTTCTGTTCTGTAATTCAGTTCCTGTGTAGCCAAGTTTACATTCCGTGTATTACTGATATCTTATGATATTTCTTTTTCTGTGTGACTTATTTCAGTTAGAATCATCGTACCTGAATCCACTCATTATGCTGCTACGGGACTGATGACATAGATTTCATTGCTGAGTGATACTGCATTGTACGTAAGTACCACAAGTTCTTTATCCATTTTTCACTTTCTGTGATATTGAACTTGTACGGTAAATGAGGTTCTTGTAAACAGAGGCGTCCCAAACTTTGGGGTGGCTGTATCTTTTTGATTTTAATTTCCCTAAGCTATAGGACCATAAGTGGAAGTGCCCTAGGCTCTGTTGCTTTCTTTCTTAGATGTTTCAGGAAACACCATACACTTCTCCCGAGTGTCTGTTGGCAATTTACATCCCGCCCATCAGCATAACAAGGCTCCCAGTTCTCCATGGCCTGTCCTGCCTTTCTGGATTTTACACTTTTTGCAGATGGCCCTTTTGACCGGGGGGAAGTGAGACTTCATTGTAGTGCAGATTTCCTTTGCAAGTTTGCTTGGTTGGCCAAAAAGGGCGTATGCGTTTTTTCCTGAATATATTCAGGAAAAAACGCATACGCCCTTTTTGGCCAAGTGCATCATTGTGGACGTTCTGCCTCTTTTCCTATGCTTTCAATGCAATTCCAGTCTACCTCCTGAAATCGGTTTCCTGCAATTCTGCCCCGCTTTCAAGTCCTTTTGGCAGCCTTACTTCAGTATATTTTTGGACGATAGCTGTCATTTATAACTCTGCAGGTTTGTGAATTACAGTGCCCCTGAGCTCCTTTCTTCAACTCGCTTTCTTGTGAGCTGGCCGCAACACCGCAGGATGGCTTCAGGCCCTAATCTGGTTCCGGCACGGCACGCTGAGCCTTTGGTTAATTCCTCTTCCTGGTGGGAAATGAGAGTTAAATTTGCCCGTCCAGACACCTCCAGCTAGTCTCTCATTGGTTCTCGCTATTCCTGTTCATCTTCCGCAGAAATTGCAAACTGGGCCAAACAGGAGGTTAAAGGGACTGACTCTCCAAGTCAGGAGAGTGTTAGTAAAGCGTCTGGAATGTTGCACCCGAGTACCAGGGGAAGAAAACTGAGACATATTTGAACACGTCTCCCGATCACATGGTTGATCATACTCTAGGTTCCATATGCATGTTTTAGCTGAAGGAAGAATACCTTAAACCTGGGTAGTTGAAACCCGTGGAATGGGTACCATGCAATATGACTGCAAAGGGTCTTCATTTGCTCACTGAACCTCTCCAATCCTATCACTGCTGGGTTTATGCCCAGTACACACGCTTGATTCTCTTTTGGAGACATAGCAATCCATAGGTTTTAAGATACTTACTAGTCAGGTACATTCTTAGGCGTTTAATATGCGGTGTTGAGTCCATTTCGTTGAGCAAGGAGTAGCTCTTGTCTATTCCATATTTGGCTTAAGGAACTTTATCTGTGCTCATTTCAATCTCTGGTTTTATGCAGCACCCCAACTCACCTTTACCCTTAAGCAAGCATAAGGTGGTTTTCTAAATTTGAGACCCTGTTCTGTTCTGTAATTCAGTTCCTGTGTAGCCAAGTTTACATTCCATGTATTACTGATATCTTATGATGTTTCTTTTTCTGTGTGACTTATTTCAGTTAGAATCATCATACCTGAATCCACTCATTGTGCTGCTAAGGGCCTGATGACATAGATTTCATTGCTGAGTGATATTGCTTTGTAAGTAAATACCACAACTTCTTTATCCATTTTTCACTTTCTGTGATGTTGAACTTGTACTGTAAACGAGGTTCTTGTAAACAGAGGCGTCCCAAACTTTTGGGTGGCTGTGTCTTTTTGATTTTAATTTCCCTAAGCTATAGGACCATAAGTGGAAGTGCCCTAGGCTCTGTTGCTTTGTTTTTTAGATGTTTCAGGAAACACCATACACTTCTCCCGAGTGTCTGTTGGCAATTTACATCCCGCCCATCAGCATAACAAGGCTCCCAGTTCTCCATGGCCTGTCCTGCCTTTCTGGATTTTACACTTTTTTCAGATGGCCCTTTTGACCGGGGGGAAGTGAGACTTCATTGTAGCGCTGATTTCCTTTGCAAGCTTGCTTGGTTGGCCAAAAAGGGCGTATGCGTTTTTTCCTGAATATATTCAGGAAAAAACGCATACGCCCTTTTTAGCCAAGTGCATCATTGTGGACGTTCTGCCTCTTTTCCTATGCTTTCAATGCAATTCCAGTCTACCTCCTGAAATCAGTTTCCTGCAATTCTTCCCCGCTTTCAAGTCCTCTTGGCATACTTACTTCAATATATTTTTGGACGATAGCTGTCATTTATAACTCTGCAGGTTTGTGAATTACAGTGCCCCTGAGCTCCTTTCTTCAACTTGCTTTCTTGTGAGCTGGCCGCAACACCGCAGGATGGCTTCAGGCCCTAATCTGGTTCCGGCACAGCACGCTGAGCCTTTGGTTATTTCCTCTTCCTGGTGGGAAATGAGAGTTAAATTTGCCCGTCCAGACACCTCCAGCTAGTCTCTCATTGGTTCTCCCTATTCCTGTTCATCTTCCGCAGAAATTGCAAACTGGGCCAAACAGGAGGTTAAAGGCGCTGACTCTCCAAGTGGGGAGAGTGTTAGTAAAGCATCTGGAATGTTGCACCCGAGTACCAGGGGTGGAAAACTGAGACATATTTGAACACGTCTCCCGTTCACACGGTTGATCATACTCTGGGTTCCACATGCATGTTTTAGCTGAAGGAAGAATACCTTAAACCTGGAGAGTTGAGACCCGTGTAATGGGTACCATGCAATATGACTTCAAAGGGTCTTCAACTGCTCACCGAACCTCTCCAATCCTATCACTGCTGCGTTTATGCCCCGTACACAAGCTTGATTCTCTTTCGGAGACATAGCAATCCATAGGATTTAAGATACTTACTAGTCAGGTACATTCTTTGGCTTTTAATATGGAGTGTTGAGTCCATTTCTTTGAGCAAGGAGTAACTCTTGTCTATTCCATATTTGGCTTAAGGAACTTTATCTGTGCTCATTTCAATCTCTGGTTTTATGCAGCACCCCAACTCACCTTTCCCCTTAAGCAAGCATAAGTTGGTTTTCTAAATTTGAGACCCTGTTCTGTTTTGGAATTCAGTTCCTGTGTAGCCAAGTTTACATTCCGTGTATTAGTGATATCTTATGATGTTTCTTTTTCTGTGTGACTTATTTCAGTTAGAATCATCGTACCTGAATCCACTCATTATGCTGCTACGGGCCTGATGACATAGATTTCATTGCTGAGGGCTACTGCATTGTACGTAATTACCACAAGTTCTTTATCCATTTTTCACTTTCTGTGATATTGAACTTGTACGGTAAACGAGGTTCTTGTAAACAGAGGCGTCCCAAACTTTGGGGTGGCTGTGTCTTTTTGATTTTAATTTCCCTAAGCTATAGGACCATAAGTGGAAGTGCCCTAGGCTCTGTTGCTTTGTTTTTTAGATGTTTCAGGAAACACCATACACTTCTCCCGAGTGTCTGTTGGCAATTTACATCCCGCCCATCAGCATAACAAGGCTCCCAGTTCTCCATGGCCTGTCCTGCCTTTCTGGATTTTACACTTTTTGCAGATGGCCCTTTTGACCGGGGGGAAGTGAGACTTCATTGTAGTGCAGATTTCCTTTGCAAGTTTGCTTGGTTGGCCAAAAAGGGCGTATGCGTTTTTTCCTGAATATATTCAGGAAAAAACGCATACGCCCTTTTTGGCCAAGTGCATCATTGTGGACGTTCTGCCTCTTTTCCTATGCTTTCAATGCAATTCCAGTCTACCTCCTGAAATCGGTTTCCTGCAATTCTGCCCCGCTTTCAAGTCCTTTTGGCAGCCTTACTTCAGTATATTTTTGGACGATAGCTGTCATTTATAACTCTGCAGGTTTGTGAATTACAGTGCCCCTGAGCTCCTTTCTTCAACTCGCTTTCTTGTGAGCTGGCCGCAACACCGCAGGATGGCTTCAGGCCCTAATCTGGTTCCGGCACGGCACGCTGAGCCTTTGGTTAATTCCTCTTCCTGGTGGGAAATGAGAGTTAAATTTGCCCGTCCAGACACCTCCAGCTAGTCTCTCATTGGTTCTCGCTATTCCTGTTCATCTTCCGCAGAAATTGCAAACTGGGCCAAACAGGAGGTTAAAGGCGCTGACTCTCCAAGTGGGCAGAGTGTTAATAAAGCGTCTGGAATGTTGCACCCGAGTACCAGGGGTGGAAAGCTGAGACATATTTGAACACGTCTCCCGTTCACACGGTTGATCATACTCTGGGTTCCACATGCCTGTTTTAGCTGAAGGAAGAATACCTTAAACCTGGAGAGTTGAAACCCGTGGAATGGGTACCATGCAATATGACTTCAAAGGGTCTTCATTTGCTCAGCGAACCTCTCCAATCCTATCACTGCTGCGTTTATGCCCCTGTACACATGCTTGATTCTCTTTCAGAGACATAGCAATCCATAGGTTTTAAGATACTTACTAGTCAGGTACATTCTTAGGCGTTTCATATGGGGTGTTGAGTCCATTTCATTGAGCAAGGAGTAGCTCTTGTCTATTCCATATTTGGCTTAAGGAACTTTATCTGTGCTCATTTCAATCTCTGGTTTTATGCAGCACCCCAACTCACCTTTCCCCTTAAGCAAGCATAAGTTGGTTTTCTAAATTTGAGACCCTTTTCTGTTCTGTAATTCAGTTCCTGTGTAGCCAAGTTTACATTCCGTGTATTACTGATATCTTATGATATTTCTTTTTCTGTGTGACTTATTTCAGTTAGAATCAAAGTACCTGAATCCACTCATTATGCTGCTACGGGCCTGATGACATAGATTTCATTGCTGAGTGATACTGCATTGTAAGTAAGTACCACAAGTTCTTTATCCATTTTTCACTTTCTGTGATATTGAACTTGTACGGTAAATGAGGTTCTTGTAAACAGAGGCGTCCCAAATTGGGGTGGCTGTATCTTTTTGATTTTAATTTCCCTAAGCTATAGGACCATAATTGGAAGTGCCCTAGGCTCTGTTGCTTTCTTTCTTAGATGTTTCAGGAAACACCATACACTTCTCCCGAGTGTCTGTTGGCAATTTACATCCCGCCCATCAGCATAACAAGGCTCCCAGTTCTCCATGGCCTGTCCTGCCTTTCTGGATTTTACACTTTTTTCAGATGGCCCTTTTGACCGGGGGGAAGTGAGACTTCATTGTAGTGCAGATTTCCTTTGCAAGCTTACTTGGTTGGCCAAAAAGGGCGTATGCGTTTTTTCCTGAATATATTCAGGAAAAAACGCATACGCCCTTTTTGGCCAAGTGCATCATTGTGGACGTTCTGCCTCTTTTCCTATGCTTTCAATGCAATTCCAGTCTACCTCCTGAAATCGGTTTCCTGCAATTCTGCCCCGCTTTCAAGTCCTCTTGGCAGCCTTACTTTAGTATAGTTTGGGACGATAGCTGTCATTTATAACTCTGCAGGTTTGTGAATTACAGTGCCCCTGAGCTCCTTTCTTCAACTCGCTTTCTTGTGAGCTGGACGCAACACCGCAGGATGGCTTCAGGCCCTAATCTGGTTCCGGCACAGCACGCTGAGCCTTTGGTTATTTCCTCTTCCTGGTGGGAAATGAGAGTTAAATTTGCCCGTCCAGACTCCTCCAGCTAGTCTCTCATTGGTTCTCCCTATTCCTGTTCATCTTCCGCAGAAATTGCAAACTGGGCCAAACAGGAGGTTAAAGGGACTGACTCTCCAAGTCAGGAGAGTGTTAGTAAAGCGTCTGGAATGTTGCACCCGAGTACCAGGGGAGGAAAACTGAGACATATTTGAACACGTCTCCCGATCACATGGTTGATCATACTCTAGGTTCCATATGCATGTTTTAGCTGAAGGAAGAATACCTTAAACCTGGGTAGTTGAAACCCGTGGAATGGGTACCATGCAATATGACTGCAAAGGGTCTTCATTTGCTCACTGAACCTCTCCAATCCTATCACTGCTGGGTTTATGCCCAGTACACACGCTTGATTCTCTTTTGGAGACATAGCAATCCATAGGTTTTAAGATACTAGTCAGGTACATTCTTAGGCGTTTAATATGGGGTGTTGAGTCCATTTCGTTGAGCAAGGAGTAGCTCTTGTCTATTCCATATTTGGCTTAAGGAACTTTATCTGTGCTCATTTCAATCTCTGGTTTTATGCAGCACCCCAACTCACCTTTCCCCTTAAGCAAGCATAAGTTGGTTTTCTAAATTTGAGACCCTGTTCTGTTTTGGAATTCAGTTCCTGTGTAGCCAAGTTTACATTCCGTGTATTAGTGATATCTTATGATGTTTCTTTTTCTGTGTGACTTATTTCAGTTAGAATCATCGTACCTGAATCCACTCATTATGCTGCTACGGGCCTGATGACATAGATTTCACTGCTGAGTGATACTGCATTGTACGTAAGTACCACAAGTTCTTTATCCATTTTTCACTTTCTGTGATATTGAAATTGTACAGTAAACGAGGTTCTTGTAAACAGAGGCGTCCCAAATTGAGGTGGCTGTGTCTTTTTGATTTTAATTTCCCTAAGCTATAGGACCATAAGTGGAAGTGCCCTAGGCTCTGTTGCTTTCTTTCTTAGATGTTTCAGGAAACACCATACACTTCTCCCGAGTGTCTGTTGGCAATTTACATCCCGCCCATCAGCATAACAAGGCTCCCAGTTCTCCATGGCCTGTCCTGCCTTTCTGGATTTTACACTTTTTTCAGATGGCCCTTTTGACCGGGGGGAAGTGAGACTTCATTGTAGTGCAGATTTCCTTTGCAAGTTTGCTTGGTTGGCCAAAAAGGGCGTATGCGTTTTTTCCTGAATATATTCAGGAAAAAACGCATACGCCCTTTTTGGCCAAGTGCATCATTGTGGACGTTCTGCCTCTTTTCCTATGCTTTCAATGCAATTCCAGTCTACCTCCTGAAATCGGTTTCCTGCAATTCTGCCCCGCTTTCAAGTCCTCTTGGCAGCCTTACTTCAGTATATTTTTGGACGATAGCTGTCATTTATAACTCTGCAGGTTTGTGAATTACAGTGCCCCTGAGCTCCTTTCTTCAACTTGCTTTCTTGTGAGCTGGCCGCAACAGTGCAGGATGGCTTCAGGCCCTAATCTGGTTCCGGCACGGCACGCTGAGCCTTTGGTTATTTCCTCTTCCTGGTGGGAAATGAGAGTTAAATTTGCCCGTCCAGACACCTCCAGCTAGTCTCTCATTGGTTCTCCCTATTCCTGTTCATCTTCCGCAGAAATTGCAAACTGGGCCAAACAGGAGGTTAAAGGGACTGACTCTCTAAGTCGGGAGAGTGTTAGTAAAGCGTCTAGAATGTTGCACCCGAGTACCAGGGTATGAAAACTGAGATATATTTGAACACGTCTCCCGATCACATGGTTGATCATACTCTAGGTTCCACATGCATGTTTTAGCTGAAGGAAGAATACCTTAAACCTGGGTAGTTGAAACCCGTGGAATGGGTACCATGCAATATGACTTCAAAGGGTCTTCATTTGCTCACCGAACCTCTCCAATCCTATCACTGCTGCGTTTATGCCCCGTACACAAGCTTGATTCTCTTTCGGAAACATAGCAATCCATATGTTTTAAGATACTTACTAGTCAGGTACATTCTTAGGCGTTTAATATGCGGTGTTGAGTCCATTTAGTTGAGCAAGGAGTAGCTCTTGTCTATTCCATATTTGGCTTAAGGAACTTTATCTGTGCTCATTTCAATCTCTGATTTTATGTAGCACCCCAACTCACCTTTGCCCTTAAGCAAGCATAAGTTGGTTTTCTAAATTTGAGACCCTGTTCTGTTTTGGAATTCAGTTCCTGTGTAGCCAAGTTTACATTCCGTGTATTAGTGATATCTTATGATGTTTCTTTTTCTGTGTGACTTATTTCAGTTAGAATCATCGTACCTGAATCCACTCATTATGCTGCTATGGGCCTGATGACATAGATTTCATTGCTGAGTGATACTGCATTGTACGTAAGTACCACAAGTTGTTTATCCATATTTCACTTTCTGTGATATTGAACTTGTACGGTAAATGAGGTTCTTGTAAACAGAGGCGTCCCAAATTGGGGTGGCTGTGTCTTTTTGATTTTAATTTCCCTAAGCTATAGGACCATAAGTGGAAGTGCCCTAGGCTCTGTTGCTTTGTTTCTTAGATGTTTCAGGAAACACCATACACTTCTCCCGAGTGTCTGTTGGCAATTTACATCCCGCCCAGCAGCATAACAAGGCTCCCAGTTCTCCATGGCTTGTCCTGCCTTTCTGGATTTTACACTTTTTTCAGATGGCCCTTTTGACCGGGGGGAAGTGAGACTTCATTGTAGTGCAGATTTCCTTTGCAAGTTTGCTTGGTTGGCCAAAAAGGGCGTATGCGTTATTTCCTGAATATATTCAGGAAAAAACGCATACGCCCTTTTTGGCCAAGTGCATCATTGTGGACGTTCTGCCTCTTTTCCTATGCTTTCAATGCAATTCCAGTCTACCTCCTGAAATCGGTTTCCTGCAATTCTGCCCCGCTTTCAAGTCCTCTTGGCAGCCTTACTTCAGTATATTTTTGGACGATAGCTGTCATTTATAACTCTGCAGATTTGTGAATTACAGTGCCCCTGAGCTCCTTTCTTCAACTCGCTTTCTTGTGACCTGGCCGCAACACCGCAGGATGGCTTCAGGCCCTAATCTGGTTCCGGCACGGCACGCTGAGCCTTTGGTTATTTCCTCTTCCTGGTGGGAAATGAGAGTTAAATTTGCCCGTCCAGACACCTCCAGCTAGTCTCTCATTGGTTCTCCCTATTCCTGTTCATCTTCCGCAGAAATTGCAAACTGGGCCAAACAGGAGGTTAAAGGGACTGACTCTCCAAGTCGGGAGAGTGTTAGTAAAGCGTCTGGAATGTTGCACCCGAGTACCAGGGTATGAAAACTGAGACATATTTGAACACGTCTCCCGATCACATGGTTGATCATACTCTAGGTTCCACATGCATGTTTTAGCTGAAGGAAGAATACCTTAAACCTGGGTAGTTGAGACCCGTGTAATGGGTACCATGCAATATGACTTCAAAGGGTCTTCATTTGCTCACCGAACCTCTCCAATCCTATAACTGCTGCGTTTATGCCCCGTACACACACTTGATTGTCTTTCGGAGACAGAGCAATCCATAGGTTTTAAGATACTTAAGAGTCAGGTACATTCTTAGGCGTTTAATATGCGGTGTTGAGTCCATTTCGTTGAGCAAGGAGTAGCTCTTGTCTATTCCATATTTGGCTTAAGGAACTTTATCTGTGCTCATTTCAATCTCTGGTTTTATGCAGCACCCCAACTCACCTTTCCCCTTAAGCAAGCATAAGTTGGTTTTCTAAATTTGAGACCCTGTTCTGTTCTGTAATTCAGTTCCTGTGTAGCCAAGTTTACATACCGTGTATTACTGATACCTTAAGATGTTTCTTTTTCTGTGAGACTTATTTCAGTTAGAATCATCATACCTGAATCCACTCATTGTGCTTCTAAGGGCCTGATGACATAGATTTCATTGCTGAGTGATATTGCTTTGCAAGTAAATACCACAATTTCTTTATCCATTTTTCACTTTCTGCGATGTTGATCTTGTACTGTAAATGAGGTTCTTGTAAACAGAGGCGTCCCAAACTTTGGGGTGGCTGTGTCTTTTTGATTTTAATTTCCCTAAGCTATAGGACCATAAGTGGAAGTGTCCTAGGCTCTGTTGCTTTGTTTTTTAGATGTTTCAGGAAACACCATACACTTCTCCCGAGTGTCTGTTGGCAATTTACATCCCGCCCATCAGCATAACAAGGCTCCCAGTTCTCCATGGCCTGTCCTACCTTGCTGGATTTTACACTTTTTTCAGATGGCCCATTTGACCGGGGGGAAGTGAGACTTCATTGTAGTGCAGATTTCCTTTGCAAGCTTGCTTGGTTGGCCAAAAAGGGCGTATGCGTTTTTTCCTGAATATATTCAGGAAAAAACGCATACGCCCTTTTTGGCCAAGTGCATCATTGTGGACGTTCTGCCTCTTTTCCTATGCTTTCAATGCAATTCCAGTCTACCTCCTGAAATCGGTTTCCTGCAATTCTGCCCCGCTTTCAAGTCCTCTTGGCAGCCTTACTTCAGTATATTTTTGGACGATAGCTGTCATTTATAACTCTGCAGGTTTGTGAATTACAGTGCCCCTAAGCTCCTTTCTTCAACTCACTTTCTTGTGAGCTGGCCGCAACACCGCAGGATGGCTTCAGGCCCTAATCTGGTTCCGGCACGGCACGCTGAGCCTTTGGTTATTTCCTCTTCCTGGTGGGAAATGAGAGTTAAATTTGCCCGTCCAGACACCTCCAGCTAGTCTCTCATTGGTTCTCACTATTCCTGTTCATCTTCCGCAGAAATTGCAAACTGGGCCAAACAGGAGGTTAAAGGCGCTGACTCTCCAAGTGGGGAGAGTGCTAGTAAAGCGTCTGGAATGTTGCACCCGAGTACCAGGGGAGGAAAACTGAGACATATTTGAACACGTCTCCCGTTCACACGGTTGATCATACTCTGGGTTCCACATGCATGTTTTAGCTGAAGGAAGAATACCTTAAACCTGGAGAGTTGAGACCCGTGGAATGGGTACCATGCAATATGACTTCAAAGGGTCTTCATTTGCTCACCGAACCTCTCCAATCCTATCACTGCTGCGTTTATGTCCCTGTACACATGCTTGATTCTCTTTCGGAGACATAGCAATCCATAGGTTTTAAGATACTTAAGAGTCAGGTACATTCTTAGGCGTTTAATATGCGGTGTTGAGTCCATTTCGTTGAGCAAGGAGTAGCTCTTGTCTATTCCATATTTGGCTTAAGGAACTTTATCTGTGCTCATTTCAATCTCTGGTTTTATGCAGCACCCCAACTCACCTTTACCCTTAAGCAAGCATAAGTTGGTTTTCTAAATTTGAGACCCTGTTCTGTTCTGTAATTCAGTTCCTGTGTAGCCAAGTTTACATTCCGTGTATTAGTGATATCTTATGATGTTTCTTTTTCTGTGTGACTTATTTCAGTTAGAATCATCATACCTGAATCCACTCATTGTGCTGCTACGGGCCTGATGACATAGATTTTACTGCTGAGTGATACTGCATTGTACGTAAGTACCACAAGTTCTTTATCCATTTTTCACTTTCTGTGATATTGAACTTGTACGGTAAACGAGGTTCTTGTAAACAGAGGCGTCCCAAACATTGGGGTGGCTGTATCTTTTTTTTTTTTTTTTAACATCTTTATTGGGGTATAATTGCTTTACAATGGTGTGTTAGTTTCTGCTTTATAACAAAGTGAATCAGTCATACATAAACCTATGTTCCCATATGTCTTCCCTGTTGCGTCTCCCTCCCTCCCACCCTCCCCATCCCACCCCTCCAGGCTGTCACAAAGCACTGAGCCAATATCCCTGTGCCATGCGGCTGCTTCCCACTAGCTATCTACCTTACTGCGTTTGTTAGTGTGTATATGCCCATGACTCTCTCTCGCCCTGTCACAGCTCACCCTTCCCCCTCCCCATAACCTCAAGTCCGTTCTCTAAGAGGTCTGCGTCTTTATTCCTGCTTTACCCCTAGGTTCTTCATGACATTTTTTTCTTAAATTCCATATATATGTGTTAGCATACGGTATTTGTCTTTTTCTTTCTGACTTACTTCACTCTGTATGACAGACTCTAGGTCTATCCACCTCATTACAAATAGCTCAATTTCGTTTATTTTTATGGCTGAGTAATATTCCATTGTATATATGTGCCACATCTTCTTTATCCATTCATCCGATGACGGGCACTTAGGTTGTTTCCATCTCCGGGCTATTGTAAATAGAGCTGCAATAAACCAAAATTCAAAAAGAGGCATGGCTGTATCTTTTTGATTTTAATTTCCCTAAGCTATAGGACCATAAGTGGAAGTGCCCTAGGCTCTGTTGCTTTGTTTTTTAGATGTTTCAGGAAACACCATACACTTCTCCCGAGTGTCTGTTGGCAATTTACATCCCGCCCATCAGCATAACAAGGCTCCCAGTTCTCCATGGCCTGTCCTGCCTTGCTGGATTTTACACTTTTTTCAGATGGCCCTTTTGACCGGGGGGAAGTGAGACTTCATTGTAGTGCAGATTTCCTTTGCAAGCTTGCTTGGTTGGCCAAAAAGGGCGTATGCGTTTTTTCCTGAATATATTCAGGAAAAAACGCATACGCCCTTTTTGGCCAAGTGCATCATTGTGGACGTTCTGCCTCTTTTCCTATGCTTTCAATGCAATTCCAGTCTACCTCCTGAAATCGGTTTCCTGCAATTCTGCCCCGCTTTCAAGTCCTCTTGGCAGCCTTACTTCAGTATATTTTTGGACGATAGCTGTCATTTATAACTCTGCAGGTTTGTGAATTACAGTGCCCCTGAGCTCCTTTCTTCAACTCGCTTTCTTGTGAGCTGGCCGCAACACCGCAGGATGGCTTCAGGCACTAATCTGGTTCCGGCACGGCACGCTGAGCCTTTGGTTAGTTCCTCTTCCTGGTGGGAAATGAGAGTTAAATTTGCCCGTCCAGACACCTCCAGCTAGTCTCTCATTGGTTCTCCCTATTCCTGTTCATCTTCCGCAGAAATTGCAAACTGGGCCAAACAGGAGGTTAAAGGGACTGACTCTCCAAGTCGGGAGAGTGTTAGTAAAGCGTCTGGAATGTTGCACCCGAGTACCAGGGTATGAAAACTGAGACATATTTGAACACGTCTCCCGATCACATGGTTGATCATACTCTAGGTTCCACATGCATGTTTTAGCTGAAGGAAGAATACCTTAAACCTGGGTAGTTGAGACCCGTGTAATGGGTACCATGCAATATGACTTCAAAGGGTCTTCATTTGCTCACCGAACCTCTCCAATCCTATAACTGCTGCGTTTATGCCCCGTACACACACTTGATTGTCTTTCGGAGACATAGCAATCCATAGGTTTTAAGATACTTAAGAGTCAGGTACATTCTTAGGCGTTTAATATGCGGTGTTGAGTCCATTTCGTTGAGCAAGGAGTAGCTCTTGTCTATTCCATATTTGGCTTAAGGAACTTTATCTGTGCTCATTTCAATCTCTGGTTTTATGCAGCACCCCAACTCACCTTTCCCCTTAAGCAAGCATAAGTTGGTTTTCTAAATTTGAGACCCTGTTCTGTTCTGTAATTCAGTTCCTGTGTAGCCAAGTTTACATACCGTGTATTACTGATACCTTAAGATGTTTCTTTTTCTGTGAGACTTATTTCAGTTAGAATCATCATACCTGAATCCACTCATTGTGCTTCTAAGGGCCTGATGACATAGATTTCATTGCTGAGTGATATTGCTTTGCAAGTAAATACCACAATTTCTTTATCCATTTTTCACTTTCTGCGATGTTGATCTTGTACTGTAAATGAGGTTCTTGTAAACAGAGGCGTCCCAAACTTTGGGGTGGCTGTGTCTTTTTGATTTTAATTTCCCTAAGCTATAGGACCATAAGTGGAAGTGTCCTAGGCTCTGTTGCTTTGTTTTTTAGATGTTTCAGGAAACACCATACACTTCTCCCGAGTGTCTGTTGGCAATTTACATCCCGCCCATCAGCATAACAAGGCTCCCAGTTCTCCATGGCCTGTCCTACCTTGCTGGATTTTACACTTTTTTCAGATGGCCCATTTGACCGGGGGGAAGTGAGACTTCATTGTAGTGCAGATTTCCTTTGCAAGCTTGCTTGGTTGGCCAAAAAGGGCGTATGCGTTTTTTCCTGAATATATTCAGGAAAAAACGCATACGCCCTTTTTGGCCAAGTGCATCATTGTGGACGTTCTGCCTCTTTTCCTATGCTTTCAATGCAATTCCAGTCTACCTCCTGAAATCGGTTTCCTGCAATTCTGCCCCGCTTTCAAGTCCTCTTGGCAGCCTTACTTCAGTATATTTTTGGACGATAGCTGTCATTTATAACTCTGCAGGTTTGTGAATTACAGTGCCCCTAAGCTCCTTTCTTCAACTCGCTTTCTTGTGAGCTGGCCGCAACACCGCAGGATGGCTTCAGGCCCTAATCTGGTTCCGGCACGGCACGCTGAGCCTTTGGTTATTTCCTCTTCCTGGTGGGAAATGAGAGTTAAATTTGCCCGTCCAGACACCTCCAGCTAGTCTCTCATTGGTTCTCACTATTCCTGTTCATCTTCCGCAGAAATTGCAAACTGGGCCAAACAGGAGGTTAAAGGCGCTGACTCTCCAAGTGGGGAGAGTGCTAGTAAAGCGTCTGGAATGTTGCACCCGAGTACCAGGGGAGGAAAACTGAGACATATTTGAACACGTCTCCCGTTCACACGGTTGATCA
This sequence comes from Globicephala melas, assembly GCF_963455315.2. Lineage (NCBI taxonomy): Eukaryota > Metazoa > Chordata > Mammalia > Artiodactyla > Delphinidae > Globicephala > Globicephala melas. The sequence continues at coordinate 25,073 of NW_027207794.1, forward strand.
TACTCTGGGTTCCACATGCATGTTTTAGCTGAAGGAAGAATACCTTAAACCTGGAGAGTTGAGACCCGTGGAATGGGTACCATGCAATATGACTTCAAAGGGTCTTCATTTGCTCACCGAACCTCTCCAATCCTATCACTGCTGCGTTTATGTCCCTGTACACATGCTTGATTCTCTTTCGGAGACATAGCAATCCATAGGTTTTAAGATACTTAAGAGTCAGGTACATTCTTAGGCGTTTAATATGCGGTGTTGAGTCCATTTCGTTGAGCAAGGAGTAGCTCTTGTCTATTCCATATTTGGCTTAAGGAACTTTATCTGTGCTCATTTCAATCTCTGGTTTTATGCAGCACCCCAACTCACCTTTACCCTTAAGCAAGCATAAGTTGGTTTTCTAAATTTGAGACCCTGTTCTGTTCTGTAATTCAGTTCCTGTGTAGCCAAGTTTACATTCCGTGTATTAGTGATATCTTATGATGTTTCTTTTTCTGTGTGACTTATTTCAGTTAGAATCATCATACCTGAATCCACTCATTGTGCTGCTACGGGCCTGATGACATAGATTTCACTGCTGAGTGATACTGCATTGTACGTAAGTACCACAAGTTCTTTATCCATTTTTCACTTTCTGTGATATTGAACTTGTACGGTAAACGAGGTTCTTGTAAACAGAGGCGTCCCAAACATTGGGGTGGCTGTATCTTTTTTTTTTTTTTTTAACATCTTTATTGGGGTATAATTGCTTTACAATGGTGTGTTAGTTTCTGCTTTATAACAAAGTGAATCAGTCATACATAAACCTATGTTCCCATATGTCTTCCCTGTTGCGTCTCCCTCCCTCCCACCCTCCCCATCCCACCCCTCCAGGCTGTCACAAAGCACTGAGCCAATATCCCTGTGCCATGCGGCTGCTTCCCACTAGCTATCTACCTTACTGCGTTTGTTAGTGTGTATATGCCCATGACTCTCTCTCGCCCTGTCACAGCTCACCCTTCCCCCTCCCCATAACCTCAAGTCCGTTCTCTAAGAGGTCTGCGTCTTTATTCCTGCTTTACCCCTAGGTTCTTCATGACATTTTTTTCTTAAATTCCATATATATGTGTTAGCATACGGTATTTGTCTTTTTCTTTCTGACTTACTTCACTCTGTATGACAGACTCTAGGTCTATCCACCTCATTACAAATAGCTCAATTTCGTTTATTTTTATGGCTGAGTAATATTCCATTGTATATATGTGCCACATCTTCTTTATCCATTCATCCGATGACGGGCACTTAGGTTGTTTCCATCTCCGGGCTATTGTAAATAGAGCTGCAATAAACCAAAATTCAAAAAGAGGCATGGCTGTATCTTTTTGATTTTAATTTCCCTAAGCTATAGGACCATAAGTGGAAGTGCCCTAGGCTCTGTTGCTTTGTTTTTTAGATGTTTCAGGAAACACCATACACTTCTCCCGAGTGTCTGTTGGCAATTTACATCCCGCCCATCAGCATAACAAGGCTCCCAGTTCTCCATGGCCTGTCCTGCCTTGCTGGATTTTACACTTTTTTCAGATGGCCCTTTTGACCGGGGGGAAGTGAGACTTCATTGTAGTGCAGATTTCCTTTGCAAGCTTGCTTGGTTGGCCAAAAAGGGCGTATGCGTTTTTTCCTGAATATATTCAGGAAAAAACGCATACGCCCTTTTTGGCCAAGTGCATCATTGTGGACGTTCTGCCTCTTTTCCTATGCTTTCAATGCAATTCCAGTCTACCTCCTGAAATCGGTTTCCTGCAATTCTGCCCCGCTTTCAAGTCCTCTTGGCAGCCTTACTTCAGTATATTTTTGGACGATAGCTGTCATTTATAACTCTGCAGGTTTGTGAATTACAGTGCCCCTGAGCTCCTTTCTTCAACTCGCTTTCTTGTGAGCTGGCCGCAACACCGCAGGATGGCTTCAGGCACTAATCTGGTTCCGGCACGGCACGCTGAGCCTTTGGTTAGTTCCTCTTCCTGGTGGGAAATGAGAGTTAAATTTGCCCGTCCAGACACCTCCAGCTAGTCTCTCATTGGTTCTCCCTATTCCTGTTCATCTTCCGCAGAAATTGCAAACTGGGCCAAACAGGAGGTTAAAGGCGCTGACTCTCCAAGTGGGGAGAGTGTTAGTAAAGCGTCTGGAATGTTGCACCCGAGTACCAGGGGAGGAAAACTGAGACATATTTGAACACGTCTCCCGTTCACACGGTTGATCATACTCTGGGTTCCACATGCATGTTTTAGCTGAAGGAAGAATACATTAAACCTGGAGAGTTGAGACCCGTGTAATGGGTACCATGCAATATGACTTCAAAGGGTCTTCATTTGCTCACCGAACCTCTCCAATCCTATCACTGCTGCGTTTATGTCCCTGTACACATGCTTGATTCTCTTTCGGAGACATAGCAATCCATAGCTTTTAAGATACTTAAGAGTCAGGTACATTCTTAGGCGTTTAATATGCGGTGTTGAGTCCATTTCGTTGAGCAAGGAGTAGCTCTTGTCTATTCCATATTTGGCTTAAGGAACTTTATCTGTGCTCATTTCAATCTCTGGTTTTATGCAGCACCCCAACTCACCTTTACCCTTAAGCAAGCATAAGTTGGTTTTCTAAATTTGAGACCCTGTTCTGTTCTGTAATTCAGTTCCTGTGTAGCCAAGTTTACATTCCGTGTATTAGTGATATCTTATGATGTTTCTTTTTCTGTGTGACTTATTTCAGTTAGAATCATCGTACCTGAATCCACTCATTATGCTGCTACGGGCCTGATGACATAGATTTCATTGCTGAGTGATACTGCATTGTACGTAAGTACCACAAGTTCTTTATCCATTTTTCACTTTCTGTGATAGAGAACTTGTACGGTAAACGAGGTTCTTGTAAACAGAGGCGTCCCAAACATTGGGGTGGCTGTGTCTTTTTGATTTTAATTTCCCTAAGCTATAGGACCATAAGTGGAAGTGCCCTAGGCTCTGTTGCTTTGTTTTTTAGATGTTTCAGGAAACACCATACACTTCTCCCGAGTGTCTGTTGGCAATTTACATCCCGCCCATCAGCATAACAAGGCTCCCAGTTCTCCATGGCCTGTCCTGCCTTTCTGGATTTTACACTTTTTTCAGATGGCCCTTTTGACCGGGGGGAAGTGAGACTTCATTGTAGTGCAGATTTCCTTTGCAAGTTTGCTTGGTTGGCCAAAAAGGGCGTATGCGTTTTTTCCTGAATATATTCAGGAAAAAACGCATACGCCCTTTTTGGCCAAGTGCATCATTGTGGACGTTCTGCCTCTTTTCCTATGCTTTCAATGCAATTCCAGTCTACCTCCTGAAATCGGTTTCCTGCAATTCTGCCCCGCTTTCAAGTCCTCTTGGCAGCCTTACTTCAGTATATTTTTGGACGATAGCTGTCATTTATAACTCTGCAGGTTTGTGAATTACAGTGCCCCTGAGCTCCTTTCTTAAACTCGCTTTCTTGTGAGCTGGCCGCAACACCGCAGGATGGCTTCAGGCCCTAATCTGGTTCCGGCACGGCACGCTGAGCCTTTGGTTATTTCCTCTTCCTGGTGGGAAATGAGAGTTAAATTTGCCCGTCCAGACACCTCCAGCTAGTCTCTCATTGGTTCTCCCTATTCCTGTTCATCTTCCGCAGAAATTGCAAACTGGGCCAAACAGGAGGTTAAAGGCGCTGACTCTCCAAGTCGGGAGAGTGTTAGTAAAGCGTCTGGAATGTTGCACCCGAGTACCAGGGGAGGAAAACTGAGACATATTTGAACACGTCTCCCGTTCACACGGTTGATCATACTCTGGGTTCCACATGCATGTTTTAGCTGAAGGAAGAATACCTTAAACCTGGAGAGTTGAGACCCGTGTAATGGGTACCATGCAATATGACTTCAAAGGGTCTTCATTTGCTCACCGAACCTCTCCAATCCTATCACTGCTGCGTTTATGCCCCTGTACACATGCTTGATTCTCTTATGGAGACATAGCAATCCATAGGTTTTAAGATACTTACTAGTCAGGTACATTCTTAGGCGTTTAATATGGGGTGTTGAGTCCATTTCTTTGAGCAAGGAGTAGCTCTTGTCTATTCCATATTTGGCTTAAGGAACTTTATCTGTGCTCATTTCAATCTCTGCTTTTATGCAGCACCCCAACTCACCTTTCCCCTTAAGCAAGCATAAGTTGGTTTTCTAAATTTGAGACGCTGTTCTGTTTTGGAATTCAGTTCCTGTGTAGCCAAGTTTACATTCCATGTATTAGTGATAACTTATGATGTTTCTTTTTCTGTGTGACTTATTTCAGTTAGAATCATCATACCTGAATCCACTCATTGTGCTGCTAAGGGCCTGATGACATAGATTTCATTGCAGAGTGATATTGCTTTGTAAGTAAATACCACAACTTCTTTATCCATTTTTCACTTTCTGCGATGTTGAACTTGTACTGTAAACGAGGTTCTTGTAAACAGAGGCGTCCCAAACATTGGGGTGGCTGTGTCTTTTTTATTTTAATTTCCCTAAGCTATAGGACCATAAGTGGAAGTGCCCTAGGCTCTGTTGCTTTGTTTCTTAGATGTTTCAGGAAACACCATACACTTCTCCCGAGTGTCTGTTGGCAATTTACATTCCGCCCATCAGCATAACAAGGCTCCCAGTTCTCCATGGCCTGTCTTGCCTTGCTGGATTTTACACTTTTTTCAGATAGCCCTTTTGACCGTGGGGAAGTGAGACTTCATTGTAGTGCAGATTTCTTTTGCAAGCTTGCTTGGTTGGCCAAAAAGGGCGTATGCGTTTTTTCCTGAATATATTCAGGACAAAACGCATACGCCCTTTTTGGCCAAGTGCATCATTGTGGACGTTCAGCCTCTTTTCCTATGCTTTCAATGCAATTCCAGTCTACCTCCTGAAATCGGTTTCCTGCAATTCTGCCCCGCTTTCAAGTCCTCTTGGCAGCCTTACTTCAGTATATTTTTGGACGATAGCTGTCATTTATAACTCTGCAGGTTTGTGAATTACAGTGCCCCTGAGCTCCTTTCTTCAACTCGCTTTCTTTTGAGCTGGCCGCAACACCGCAGGATGGCTTCAGGCTCTAATCTGGTTCCGGCACGGCATGCTGAGCCTTTGGTTATTTCCTCTTCCTGGTGGGAAATGAGAGTTAAATTTGCCCGTCCAGACACCTCCAGCTAGTCTCTCATTGGTTCTCGCTATTCCTGTTCATCTTCCGCAGAAATTGCAAACTGGGCCAAACAGGAGGTTAAAGGGACTGACTCTCCAAGTCAGGAGAGTGTTAGTAAAGCGTCTGGAATGTTGCACCCGAGTACCAGGGGAGGAAAACTGAGACATATTTGAACACGTCTTCCGATCACATGGTTGATCATACTCTGGGTTCCACATGCATGTTTTAGCTGTAGGAAGAATACCTTAAACCTGGGTAGTTGAAACCCGTGGAATGGGTACCATGCAATATGACTTCAAAGGGTCTTCATTTGCTCACCGAACCTCTCCAATCCTATCACTGCTGCGTTTATGCCCCTGTACACACGCTTGATTCTCTTTCGGAGACATAGCAATCCATAGGTTTTAAGATACTTACTAGTCATGTACATTCTTAGGCGTTTAATATGCGGTGTTGAGTCCATTTCGTTGAGCAAGGAGTAGCTCTTGTCTATTCCATATTTGGCTTAAGGAACTTTATCTGTGCTCATTTCAATCTCTGGTTTTATGCAGCACCCCAACTCACCTTTCCCCTTAAGCAAGCATAAGTTGGTTTTCTAAATTTGAGACGCTGTTCTGTTTTGGAATTCAGTTCCTGTGTAGCCAAGTTTACATTCCGTGTATTAGTGATATCTTATGATGTTTCTTTTTCTGTGTGACTTATTTCAGTTAGAATCATCATACCTGAATCCACTCATTGAGCTGCTAAGGGCCTGATGACATAGATTTCATTGCTGAGTGATATTGCTTTGTAAGTAAATACCACAACTTCTTTATCCATTTTTCACTTTCTACGATGTTGAACTTGTACTGTAAACGAGGTTCTTGTAAACAGAGGCGTCCCAAACTTTGGGGTGGCTGTATCTTTTTTATTTTAATTTCCCTAAGCTATAGGACCATAAGTGGAAGTGCCCTAGGCTCTGCTGCTTTGTTTTTTAGATGTTTCAGGAAACACCATACACTTCTCCCGAGTGTCTGTTGGCAATTTACATCCCGCCCATCAGCATAACAAGGCTCCCAGTTCTCCATGGCCTGTCCTGCCTTGCTGGATTTTACACTTTTTTCAGATGGCCCTTTTGACCGGGGGGAAGTGAGACTTCATTGTAGTGCAGATTTCCTTTGCAAGCTTGCTTGGTTGGCCAAAAAGGGCGTATGCGTTTTTTCCTGAATATATTCAGGAAAAAACGCATACGCCCTTTTTGGCCAAGTGCATCATTGTGGACGTTCTGCCTCTTTTCCTATGCTTTCAATGCAATTCCAGTCTACCTCCTGAAATCGGTTTCCTGCAATTCTGCCCCGCTTTCAAGTCCTCTTGGCAGCCATACTTCAGTATATTTTTGGACGATAGCTGTCATTTATAACTCTGCAGGTTTGTGAATTACAGTGCCCCTGAGCTCCTTTCTTCAACTCGCTTTCTTTTGAGCTGGCCGCAACACCGCAGGATGGCTTCAGGCTCTAATCTGGTTCCGGCACGGCACGCTGAGCCTTTGGTTATTTCCTCTTCCTGGTGGGAAATGAGAGTTAAATTTGCCCGTCCAGACACCTCCAGCTAGTCTCTCATTTGTTCTCCCTATTCCTGTTCATCTTCCGCAGAAATTGCAAACTGGGCCAAACAGGAGGTTAAAGGCGCTGACTCTCCAAGTCGGGAGAGTGTTAGTAAAGCATCTGGAATGTTGCACCCGAGTACCAGGGGAGGAAAACTGAGACATATTTGAACACGTCTCCCGTTCACACGGTTGATCATACTCTGGGTTCCACATGCATGTTTTAGCTGAAGGAAGAATACCTTAAACCTGGAGAGTTGAGACCCGTGTAATGGGTACCATGCAATATGACTTCAAAGGGTCTTCATTTGCTCACCGAACCTCTCCAATCCTATCACTGCTGCGTTTATGCCCCTGTACACACGCTTGATTCTCTTTTGGAGACATAGCAATCCATAGGTTTTAAGATACTTACTAGTCAGGTACATTCTTAGGCGTTTAATATGGGGTGTTGAGTCCATTTCGTCGAGCAAGGAGTAGCTCTTGTCTATTCCATATTTGGCTTAAGGAACTTTATCTGTGCTCATTTCAATCTCTGGTTTTATGCAGCACCCCAACTCACCTTTCCCCTTAAGCAAGCATAAGTTGGTTTTCTAAATTTGAGACGCTGTTCTGTTTTGGAATTCAGTTCCTGTGTAGCCAAGTTTACATTCCGTGTATTAGTGATATCTTATGATGTTTCTTTTTCTGTGTGACTTATTTCAGTTAGAATCATCATACCTGAATCCACTCATTGTGCTGCTAAGGGCCTGATGACATAGATTTCATTGCTGAGTGATATTGCTTTGTAAGTAAATACCACAACTTCTTTATCCATTTTTCACTTTCTGCGATGTTGAACTTGTACTGTAAACGAGGTTCTTGTAAACAGAGGCGTCCCAAACTTTGGGGTGGCTGTGTCTTTTTGATTTTAATTTCCCTAAGCTATAGGACCATAAGTGGAAGTGCCCTAGGCTCTGTTGCTTTGTTTTTTAGATGTTTCAGGAAACACCATACACTTCTCCCGAGTGTCTGTTGGCAATTTACATCCCGCCCATCAGCATAACAAGGCTCCCAGTTCTCCATGGCCTGTCCTGCCTTGCTGGATTTTACACTTTTTTCAGATGGCCCTTTTGACCGGGGGGAAGTGAGACTTCATTGTAGTGCAGATTTCCTTTGCAAGCTTGCTTGGTTGGCCAAAAAGGGCGTATGCGTTTTTTCCTGAATATATTCAGGAAAAAACGCATACGCCCTTTTTGGCCAAGTGCATCATTGTGGACGTTCTGCCTCTTTTCCTATGCTTTCAATGCAATTCCAGTCTACCTCCTGAAATCGGTTTCCTGCAATTCTGCCCCGCTTTCAAGTCCTCTTGGCAGCCTTACTTCAGTATATTTTTGGACGATAGCTGTCATTTATAACTCTGCAGGTTTGTGAATTACAGTGCCCCTGAGCTCCTTTCTTCAACTCGCTTTCTTTTGAGCTGGCCGCAACACCGCAGGATGGCTTCAGGCTCTAATCTGGTTCCGGCACGGCACGCTGAGCCTTTGGTTATTTCCTCTTCCTGGTGGGAAATGAGAGTTAAATTTGCCCGTCCAGACACCTCCAGCTAGTCTCTCATTGTTTCTCGCTATTCCTGTTCATCTTCCGCAGAAATTGCAAACTGGGCCAAACAGGAGGTTAAAGGCGCTGACTCTCCAAGTGGGGAGAGGGTTAGTAAAGCATCTGGAATGTTGCACCCAAGTACCAGGGGAGGAAAACTGAGATATATTTGAACACGTCTCCCGTTCACATGGTTGATCATACTCTGGGTTCCATATGCATGTTTTAGCTGAAGGAAGAATACCTTAAACCTGGAGAGTTGAGACCCGTGTAATGGGTACCATGCAATATGACTTCAAAGGGTCTTCATTTGCTCACCGAACCTCTCCAATCCTATCACTGCTGCGTTTATGCCCCTGTACACACGTTTGATTCTCTTTCGGAGACATAGCAATCCATAGGTTTTAAGATACTTACTAGTCAGGTACATTCTTAGGCGTTTAATATGGGGTGTTGAGTCCATTTCGTTGAGCAAGGAGTAGCTCTTGTCTATTCCATATTTGGCTTAAGGAACTTTATCTGTGCTCATTTCAATCTCTGGTTTTATGCAGCACCCCAACTCACCTTTCCCCTTAAGCAAGCATAAGTTGGTTTTCTAAATTTGAGACGCTGTTCTGTTTTGGAATTCAGTTCCTGTGTAGCCAAGTTTACATTCCGTGTATTAGTGATATCTTATGATGTTTCTTTTTCTGTGTGACTTATTTCAGTTAGAATCATCATACCTGAATCCACTCATTGAGCTGCTAAGGGCCTGATGACATAGATTTCATTGCTGAGTGATATTGCTTTGTAAGTAAATACCACAACTTCTTTATCCATTTTTCACTTTCTGCGATGTTGAACTTGTACTGTAAACGAGGTTCTTGTAAACAGAGGCCTCCCAAACTTTGGGGTGGCTGTGTCTTTTTGATTTTAATTTCCCTAAGCTATAGGACCATAAGTGGAAGTGCCCTAGGCTCTGCTGCTTTGTTTTTTAGATGTTTCAGGAAACACCATACACTTCTCCCGAGTGTCTGTTGGCAATTTACATCCCGCCCATCAGCATAACAATGCTCCCAGTTCTCCATGGCCTGTCCTGCCTTGCTGGATTTTACACTTTTTTCAGATGGCCCTTTTGACCGGGGGGAAGTGAGACTTCATTGTAGTGCAGATTTCCTTTGCAAGCTTGCTTGGTTGGCCAAAAAGGGCGTATGCGTTTTTTCCTGAATATATTCAGGAAAAAACGCATACGCCCTTTTTGGCCAAGTGCATCATTGTGGACGTTCTGCCTCTTTTCCTATGCTTTCAATGCAATTCCAGTCTACCTCCTGAAATCGGTTTCCTGCAATTCTGCCCCGCTTTCAAGTCCTCTTGGCAGCCTTACTTCAGTATATTTTTGGACGATAGCTGTCATTTATAACTCTGCAGGTTTGTGAATTACAGTGCCCCTGAGCTCCTTTCTTCAACTCGCTTTCTTTTGAGCTGGCCGCAACACCGCAGGATGGCTTCAGGCTCTAATCTGGTTCCGGCACGGCATGCTGAGCCTTTGGTTATTTCCTCTTCCTGGTGGGAAATGAGAGTTAAATTTGCCCGTCCAGACACCTCCAGCTAGTCTCTCATTGGTTCTCGCTATTCCTGTTCATCTTCCGCAGAAATTGCAAACTGGGCCAAACAGGAGGTTAAAGGGACTGACTCTCCAAGTCAGGAGAGTGTTAGTAAAGCGTCTGGAATGTTGCACCCGAGTACCAGGGGAGGAAAACTGAGACATATTTGAACACGTCTTCCGATCACATGGTTGATCATACTCTGGGTTCCACATGCATGTTTTAGCTGTAGGAAGAATACCTTAAACCTGGGTAGTTGAAACCCGTGTAATGGGTACCATGCAATATGACTTCAAAGGGTCTTCATTTGCTCACCGAACCTCTCCAATCCTATCACTGCTGCGTTTATGCCCCTGTACACACGCTTGATTCTCTTTCGGAGACATAGCAATCCATAGGTTTTAAGATACTTACTAGTCATGTACATTCTTAGGCGTTTAATATGCGGTGTTGAGTCCATTTCGTTGAGCAAGGAGTAGCTCTTGTCTATTCCATATTTGGCTTAAGGAACTTTATCTGTGCTCATTTCAATCTCTGGTTTTATGCAGCACCCCAACTCACCTTTCCCCTTAAGCAAGCATAAGTTGGTTTTCTAAATTTGAGACGCTGTTCTGTTTTGGAATTCAGTTCCTGTGTAGCCAAGTTTACATTCCGTGTATTAGTGATATCTTATGATGTTTCTTTTTCTGTGTGACTTATTTCAGTTAGAATCATCATACCTGAATCCACTCATTGAGCTGCTAAGGGCCTGATGACATAGATTTCATTGCTGAGTGATATTGCTTTGTAAGTAAATACCACAACTTCTTTATCCATTTTTCACTTTCTGCGATGTTGAACTTGTACTGTAAACGAGGTTCTTGTAAACAGAGGCGTCCCAAACTTTGGGGTGGCTGTATCTTTTTTATTTTAATTTCCCTAAGCTATAGGACCATAAGTGGAAGTGCCCTAGGCTCTGCTGCTTTGTTTTTTAGATGTTTCAGGAAACACCATACACTTCTCCCGAGTGTCTGTTGGCAATTTACATCCCGCCCATCAGCATAACAAGGCTCCCAGTTCTCCATGGCCTGTCCTGCCTTGCTGGATTTTACACTTTTTTCAGATGGCCCTTTTGACCGGGGGGAAGTGAGACTTCATTGTAGTGCAGATTTCCTTTGCAAGCTTGCTTGGTTGGCCAAAAAGGGCGTATGCGTTTTTTCCTGAATATATTCAGGAAAAAACGCATACGCCCTTTTTGGCCAAGTGCATCATTGTGGACGTTCTGCCTCTTTTCCTATGCTTTCAATGCAATTCCAGTCTACCTCCTGAAATCGGTTTCCTGCAATTCTGCCCCGCTTTCAAGTCCTCTTGGCAGCCATACTTCAGTATATTTTTGGACGATAGCTGTCATTTATAACTCCGCAGGTTTGTGAATTACAGTACCCCTGAGCTCCTTTCTTCAACTCGCTTTCTTTTGAGCTGGCCGCAACACCGCAGGATGGCTTCAGGCTCTAATCTGGTTCCGGCACGGCACGCTGAGCCTTTGGTTATTTCCTCTTCCTGGTGGGAAATGAGAGTTAAATTTGCCCGTCCAGACACCTCCAGCTAGTCTCTCATTTGTTCTCCCTATTCCTGTTCATCTTCCGCAGAAATTGCAAACTGGGCCAAACAGGAGGTTAAAGGCGCTGACTCTCCAAGTCGGGAGAGTGTTAGTAAAGCATCTGGAATGTTGCACCCGAGTACCAGGGGAGGAAAACTGAGACATATTTGAACACGTCTCCCGTTCACACGGTTGATCATACTCTGGGTTCCACATGCATGTTTTAGCTGAAGGAAGAATACCTTAAACCTGGAGAGTTGAGACCCGTGTAATGGGTACCATGCAATATGACTTCAAAGGGTCTTCATTTGCTCACCGAACCTCTCCAATCCTATCACTGCTGCGTTTATGCCCCTGTACACACGCTTGATTCTCTTTTGGAGACATAGCAATCCATAGGTTTTAAGATACTTACTAGTCAGGTACATTCTTAGGCGTTTAATATGGGGTGTTGAGTCCATTTCGTCGAGCAAGGAGTAGCTCTTGTCTATTCCATATTTGGCTTAAGGAACTTTATCTGTGCTCATTTCAATCTCTGGTTTTATGCAGCACCCCAACTCACCTTTCCCCTTAAGCAAGCATAAGTTGGTTTTCTAAATTTGAGACGCTGTTCTGTTTTGGAATTCAGTTCCTGTGTAGCCAAGTTTACATTCCGTGTATTAGTGATATCTTATGATGTTTCTTTTTCTGTGTGACTTATTTCAGTTAGAATCATCATACCTGAATCCACTCATTGTGCTGCTAAGGGCCTGATGACATAGATTTCATTGCTGAGTGATATTGCTTTGTAAGTAAATACCACAACTTCTTTATCCATTTTTCACTTTCTGCGATGTTGAACTTGTACTGTAAACGAGGTTCTTGTAAACAGAGGCGTCCCAAACTTTGGGGTGGCTGTGTCTTTTTGATTTTAATTTCCCTAAGCTATAGGACCATAAGTGGAAGTGCCCTAGGCTCTGTTGCTTTGTTTTTTAGATGTTTCAGGAAACACCATACACTTCTCCCGAGTGTCTGTTGGCAATTTACATCCCGCCCATCAGCATAACAAGGCTCCCAGTTCTCCATGGCCTGTCCTGCCTTGCTGGATTTTACACTTTTTTCAGATGGCCCTTTTGACCGGGGGGAAGTGAGACTTCATTGTAGTGCAGATTTCCTTTGCAAGCTTGCTTGGTTGGCCAAAAAGGGCGTATGCGTTTTTTCCTGAATATATTCAGGAAAAAACGCATACGCCCTTTTTGGCCAAGTGCATCATTGTGGACGTTCTGCCTCTTTTCCTATGCTTTCAATGCAATTCCAGTCTACCTCCTGAAATCGGTTTCCTGCAATTCTGCCCCGCTTTCAAGTCCTCTTGGCAGCCTTACTTCAGTATATTTTTGGACGATAGCTGTCATTTATAACTCTGCAGGTTTGTGAATTACAGTGCCCCTGAGCTCCTTTCTTCAACTCGCTTTCTTTTGAGCTGGCCGCAACACCGCAGGATGGCTTCAGGCTCTAATCTGGTTCCGGCACGGCACGCTGAGCCTTTGGTTATTTCCTCTTCCTGGTGGGAAATGAGAGTTAAATTTGCCCGTCCAGACACCTCCAGCTAGTCTCTCATTGGTTCTCGCTATTCCTGTTCATCTTCCGCAGAAATTGCAAACTGGGCCAAACAGGAGGTTAAAGGCGCTGACTCTCCAAGTGGGGAGAGGGTTAGTAAAGCATCTGGAATGTTGCACCCAAGTACCAGGGGAGGAAAACTGAGATATATTTGAACACGTCTCCCGTTCACATGGTTGATCATACTCTGGGTTCCACATGCATGTTTTAGCTGAAGGAAGAATACCTTAAACCTGGAGAGTTGAGACCCGTGTAATGGGTACCATGCAATATGACTTCAAAGGGTCTTCATTTGCTCACCGAACCTCTCCAATCCTATCACTGCTGCGTTTATGCCCCTGTACACACGTTTGATTCTCTTTCGGAGACATAGCAATCCATAGGTTTTAAGATACTTACTAGTCAGGTACATTCTTAGGCGTTTAATATGGGGTGTTGAGTCCATTTCGTTGAGCAAGGAGTAGCTCTTGTCTATTCCATATTTGGCTTAAGGAACTTTATCTGTGCTCATTTCAATCTCTGGTTTTATGCAGCACCCCAACTCACCTTTCCCCTTAAGCAAGCATAAGTTGGTTTTCTAAATTTGAGACGCTGTTCTGTTTTGGAATTCAGTTCCTGTGTAGCCAAGTTTACATTCCGTGTATTAGTGATATCTTATGATGTTTCTTTTTCTGTGTGACTTATTTCAGTTAGAATCATCATACCTGAATCCACTCATTGAGCTGCTAAGGGCCTGATGACATAGATTTCATTGCTGAGTGATATTGCTTTGTAAGTAAATACCACAACTTCTTTATCCATTTTTCACTTTCTGCGATGTTGAACTTGTACTGTAAACGAGGTTCTTGTAAACAGAGGCCTCCCAAACTTTGGGGTGGCTGTGTCTTTTTGATTTTAATTTCCCTAAGCTATAGGACCATAAGTGGAAGTGCCCTAGGCTCTGCTGCTTTGTTTTTTAGATGTTTCAGGAAACACCATACACTTCTCCCGAGTGTCTGTTGGCAATTTACATCCCGCCCATCAGCATAACAATGCTCCCAGTTCTCCATGGCCTGTCCTGCCTTGCTGGATTTTACACTTTTTTCAGATGGCCCTTTTGACCGGGGGGAAGTGAGACTTCATTGTAGTGCAGATTTCCTTTGCAAGCTTGCTTGGTTGGCCAAAAAGGGCGTATGCGTTTTTTCCTGAATATATTCAGGAAAAAACGCATACGCCCTTTTTGGCCAAGTGCATCATTGTGGACGTTCTGCCTCTTTTCCTATGCTTTCAATGCAATTCCAGTCTACCTCCTGAAATCGGTTTCCTGCAATTCTGCCCCGCTTTCAAGTCCTCTTGGCAGCCTTACTTCAGTATATTTTTGGACGATAGCTGTCATTTATAACTCTGCAGGTTTGTGAATTACAGTGCCCCTGAGCTCCTTTCTTCAACTCGCTTTCTTTTGAGCTGGCCGCAACACCGCAGGATGGCTTCAGGCTCTAATCTGGTTCCGGCACGGCATGCTGAGCCTTTGGTTATTTCCTCTTCCTGGTGGGAAATGAGAGTTAAATTTGCCCGTCCAGACACCTCCAGCTAGTCTCTCATTGGTTCTCGCTATTCCTGTTCATCTTCCGCAGAAATTGCAAACTGGGCCAAACAGGAGGTTAAAGGGACTGACTCTCCAAGTCAGGAGAGTGTTAGTAAAGCGTCTGGAATGTTGCACCCGAGTACCAGGGGAGGAAAACTGAGACATATTTGAACACGTCTTCCGATCACATGGTTGATCATACTCTGGGTTCCACATGCATGTTTTAGCTGTAGGAAGAATACCTTAAACCTGGGTAGTTGAAACCCGTGGAATGGGTACCATGCAATATGACTTCAAAGGGTCTTCATTTGCTCACCGAACCTCTCCAATCCTATCACTGCTGCGTTTATGCCCCTGTACACACGCTTGATTCTCTTTCGGAGACATAGCAATCCATAGGTTTTAAGATACTTACTAGTCATGTACATTCTTAGGCGTTTAATATGCGGTGTTGAGTCCATTTCGTTGAGCAAGGAGTAGCTCTTGTCTATTCCATATTTGGCTTAAGGAACTTTATCTGTGCTCATTTCAATCT
Source organism: Globicephala melas (assembly GCF_963455315.2). NCBI lineage: Eukaryota > Metazoa > Chordata > Mammalia > Artiodactyla > Delphinidae > Globicephala > Globicephala melas. The sequence continues at coordinate 40,279 of NW_027207794.1, forward strand.
CTGGTTTTATGCAGCACCCCAACTCACCTTTCCCCTTAAGCAAGCATAAGTTGGTTTTCTAAATTTGAGACGCTGTTCTGTTTTGGAATTCAGTTCCTGTGTAGCCAAGTTTACATTCCGTGTATTAGTGATATCTTATGATGTTTCTTTTTCTGTGTGACTTATTTCAGTTAGAATCATCATACCTGAATCCACTCATTGAGCTGCTAAGGGCCTGATGACATAGATTTCATTGCTGAGTGATATTGCTTTGTAAGTAAATACCACAACTTCTTTATCCATTTTTCACTTTCTGCGATGTTGAACTTGTACTGTAAACGAGGTTCTTGTAAACAGAGGCGTCCCAAACTTTGGGGTGGCTGTATCTTTTTTATTTTAATTTCCCTAAGCTATAGGACCATAAGTGGAAGTGCCCTAGGCTCTGCTGCTTTGTTTTTTAGATGTTTCAGGAAACACCATACACTTCTCCCGAGTGTCTGTTGGCAATTTACATCCCGCCCATCAGCATAACAAGGCTCCCAGTTCTCCATGGCCTGTCCTGCCTTGCTGGATTTTACACTTTTTTCAGATGGCCCTTTTGACCGGGGGGAAGTGAGACTTCATTGTAGTGCAGATTTCCTTTGCAAGCTTGCTTGGTTGGCCAAAAAGGGCGTATGCGTTTTTTCCTGAATATATTCAGGAAAAAACGCATACGCCCTTTTTGGCCAAGTGCATCATTGTGGACGTTCTGCCTCTTTTCCTATGCTTTCAATGCAATTCCAGTCTACCTCCTGAAATCGGTTTCCTGCAATTCTGCCCCGCTTTCAAGTCCTCTTGGCAGCCATACTTCAGTATATTTTTGGACGATAGCTGTCATTTATAACTCCGCAGGTTTGTGAATTACAGTACCCCTGAGCTCCTTTCTTCAACTCGCTTTCTTTTGAGCTGGCCGCAACACCGCAGGATGGCTTCAGGCTCTAATCTGGTTCCGGCACGGCACGCTGAGCCTTTGGTTATTTCCTCTTCCTGGTGGGAAATGAGAGTTAAATTTGCCCGTCCAGACACCTCCAGCTAGTCTCTCATTTGTTCTCCCTATTCCTGTTCATCTTCCGCAGAAATTGCAAACTGGGCCAAACAGGAGGTTAAAGGCGCTGACTCTCCAAGTCGGGAGAGTGTTAGTAAAGCATCTGGAATGTTGCACCCGAGTACCAGGGGAGGAAAACTGAGACATATTTGAACACGTCTCCCGTTCACACGGTTGATCATACTCTGGGTTCCACATGCATGTTTTAGCTGAAGGAAGAATACCTTAAACCTGGAGAGTTGAGACCCGTGTAATGGGTACCATGCAATATGACTTCAAAGGGTCTTCATTTGCTCACCGAACCTCTCCAATCCTATCACTGCTGCGTTTATGCCCCTGTACACACGCTTGATTCTCTTTTGGAGACATAGCAATCCATAGGTTTTAAGATACTTACTAGTCAGGTACATTCTTAGGCGTTTAATATGGGGTGTTGAGTCCATTTCGTCGAGCAAGGAGTAGCTCTTGTCTATTCCATATTTGGCTTAAGGAACTTTATCTGTGCTCATTTCAATCTCTGGTTTTATGCAGCACCCCAACTCACCTTTCCCCTTAAGCAAGCATAAGTTGGTTTTCTAAATTTGAGACGCTGTTCTGTTTTGGAATTCAGTTCCTGTGTAGCCAAGTTTACATTCCGTGTATTAGTGATATCTTATGATGTTTCTTTTTCTGTGTGACTTATTTCAGTTAGAATCATCATACCTGAATCCACTCATTGTGCTGCTAAGGGCCTGATGACATAGATTTCATTGCTGAGTGATATTGCTTTGTAAGTAAATACCACAACTTCTTTATCCATTTTTCACTTTCTGCGATGTTGAACTTGTACTGTAAACGAGGTTCTTGTAAACAGAGGCGTCCCAAACTTTGGGGTGGCTGTGTCTTTTTGATTTTAATTTCCCTAAGCTATAGGACCATAAGTGGAAGTGCCCTAGGCTCTGTTGCTTTGTTTTTTAGATGTTTCAGGAAACACCATACACTTCTCCCGAGTGTCTGTTGGCAATTTACATCCCGCCCATCAGCATAACAAGGCTCCCAGTTCTCCATGGCCTGTCCTGCCTTGCTGGATTTTACACTTTTTTCAGATGGCCCTTTTGACCGGGGGGAAGTGAGACTTCATTGTAGTGCAGATTTCCTTTGCAAGCTTGCTTGGTTGGCCAAAAAGGGCGTATGCGTTTTTTCCTGAATATATTCAGGAAAAAACGCATACGCCCTTTTTGGCCAAGTGCATCATTGTGGACGTTCTGCCTCTTTTCCTATGCTTTCAATGCAATTCCAGTCTACCTCCTGAAATCGGTTTCCTGCAATTCTGCCCCGCTTTCAAGTCCTCTTGGCAGCCTTACTTCAGTATATTTTTGGACGATAGCTGTCATTTATAACTCTGCAGGTTTGTGAATTACAGTGCCCCTGAGCTCCTTTCTTCAACTCGCTTTCTTTTGAGCTGGCCGCAACACCGCAGGATGGCTTCAGGCTCTAATCTGGTTCCGGCACGGCACGCTGAGCCTTTGGTTATTTCCTCTTCCTGGTGGGAAATGAGAGTTAAATTTGCCCGTCCAGACACCTCCAGCTAGTCTCTCATTGGTTCTCGCTATTCCTGTTCATCTTCCGCAGAAATTGCAAACTGGGCCAAACAGGAGGTTAAAGGCACTGACTCTCCAAGTGGGGAGAGGGTTAGTAAAGCATCTGGAATGTTGCACCCAAGTACCAGGGGAGGAAAACTGAGATATATTTGAACACGTCTCCCGTTCACATGGTTGATCATACTCTGGGTTCCACATGCATGTTTTAGCTGAAGGAAGAATACCTTAAACCTGGAGAGTTGAGACCCGTGTAATGGGTACCATGCAATATGACTTCAAAGGGTCTTCGTTTGCTCACCGAACCTCTCCAATCCTATCACTGCTGCGTTTATGCCCCTGTACACACGTTTGATTCTCTTTCGGAGACATAGCAATCCATAGGTTTTAAGATACTTACTAGTCAGGTACATTCTTAGGCGTTTAATATGGGGTGTTGAGTCCATTTCGTTGAGCAAGGAGTAGCTCTTGTCTATTCCATATTTGGCTTAAGGAACTTTATCTGTGCTCATTTCAATCTCTGGTTTTATGCAGCACCCCAACTCACCTTTCCCCTTAAGCAAGCATAAGTTGGTTTTCTAAATTTGAGACGCTGTTCTGTTTTGGAATTCAGTTCCTGTGTAGCCAAGTTTACATTCCGTGTATTAGTGATATCTTATGATGTTTCTTTTTCTGTGTGACTTATTTCAGTTAGAATCATCATACCTGAATCCACTCATTGAGCTGCTAAGGGCCTGATGACATAGATTTCATTGCTGAGTGATATTGCTTTGTAAGTAAATACCACAACTTCTTTATCCATTTTTCACTTTCTGCGATGTTGAACTTGTACTGTAAACGAGGTTCTTGTAAACAGAGGCCTCCCAAACTTTGGGGTGGCTGTGTCTTTTTGATTTTAATTTCCCTAAGCTATAGGACCATAAGTGGAAGTGCCCTAGGCTCTGCTGCTTTGTTTTTTAGATGTTTCAGGAAACACCATACACTTCTCCCGAGTGTCTGTTGGCAATTTACATCCCGCCCATCAGCATAACAAGGCTCCCAGTTCTCCATGGCCTGTCCTGCCTTGCTGGATTTTACACTTTTTTCAGATGGCCCTTTTGACCGGGGGGAAGTGAGACTTCATTGTAGTGCAGATTTCCTTTGCAAGCTTGCTTGGTTGGCCAAAAAGGGCGTATGCGTTTTTTCCTGAATATATTCAGGAAAAAACGCATACGCCCTTTTTGGCCAAGTGCATCATTGTGGACGTTCTGCCTCTTTTCCTATGCTTTCAATGCAATTCCAGTCTACCTCCTGAAATCGGTTTCCTGCAATTCTGCCCCGCTTTCAAGTCCTCTTGGCAGCCTTACTTCAGTATATTTTTGGACGATAGCTGTCATTTATAACTCTGCAGGTTTGTGAATTACAGTGCCCCTGAGCTCCTTTCTTCAACTCGTTTTCTTGTGAGCTGGCCGCAACACCACAGGATGGCTTCAGGCCCTAATCTGGTTCCGGCACGGCACGCTGAGCCTTTGGTTATTTCCTCTTCCTGGTGGGAAATGAGAGTTAAATTTGCCCGTCCAGACACCTCCAGCTAGTCTCTCATTGGTTCTCGCTATTCCTGTTCATCTTCCGCAGAAATTGCAAACTGGGCCAAACAGGAGGTTAAAGGGACTGACTCTCCAAGTCGGGAGAGTGTTAGTAAAGCGTCTGGAATGTTGCACCCGAGTACCAGGGGAGGAAAACTGAGACATATTTGAACACGTCTCCCGATCACATGGTTGATCATACTCTGGGTTCCACATGCATGTTGTAGCTGTAGGAAGAATACCTTAAACCTGGGTAGTTGAAACCCGTGGAATGGGTACCATGCAATATGACTTCAAAGGGTCTTCATTTGCTCACCGAACCTCTCCAATCCTATCACTGCTGCGTTTATGCCCCTGTACACACGCTTGATTCTCTTTTGGAGACATAGCAATCCATAGGTTTTAAGATACTTACTAGTCAGGTACATTCTTAGGCGTTTAATATGGGATGTTGAGTCCATTTCGTTGAGCAAGGAGTAGCTCTTGTCTATTCCATATTTGGCTTAAGGAACTTTATCTGTGCTCATTTCAATCTCTGGTTTTATGCAGCACCCCAACTCACCTTTCCCCTTAAGCAAGCATAAGTTGGTTTTCTAAATTTGAGACGCTGTTCTGTTTTGGAATTCAGTTCCTGTGTAGCCAAGTTTACATTCCGTGTATTAGTGATATCTTATGATGTTTCTTTTTCTGTGTGACTTATTTCAGTTAGAATCATCATACCTGAATCCACTCATTGTGCTGCTAAGGGCCTGATGACATAGATTTCATTGCTGAGTGATATTGCTTTGTAAGTAAATACCACAACTTCTTTATCCATTTTTCACTTTCTGCGATGTTGAACTTGTACTGTAAACGAGGTTCTTGTAAACAGAGGCGTCCCAAACTTTGGGGTGGCTGTGTCTTTTTGATTTTAATTTCCCTAAGTTATAGGACCATAAGTGGAAGTGCCCTAGGCTCTGTTGCTTTGTTTTTTAGATGTTTCAGGAAACACCATACACTTCTCCCGAGTGTCTGTTGGCAATTTACATCCCGCCCATCAGCATAACAAGGCTCCCAGTTCTCCATGGCCTGTCCTGCCTTGCTGGATTTTACACTTTTTTCAGATGGCCCTTTTGACCGGGGGGAAGTGAGACTTCATTGTAGTGCAGATTTCCTTTGCAAGCTTGCTTGGTTGGCCAAAAAGGGCGTATGCGTTTTTTCCTGAATATATTCAGGAAAAAACGCATACACCCTTTTTGGCCAAGTGCATCATTGTGGACGTTCTGCCTCTTTTCCTATGCTTTCAATGCAATTCCAGTCTACCTCCTGAAATCGGTTTCCTGCAATTCTGCCCCGCTTTCAAGTCCTCTTGGCAGCCTTACTTCAGTATATTTTTGGACGATAGCTGTCATTTATAACTCTGCAGGTTTGTGAATTACAGTGCCCCTGAGCTCCTTTCTTCAACTCGCTTTCTTGTGAGCTGGCCGCAACACCGCAGGATGGCTTCAGGCCCTAATCTGGTTCCGGCACGGCACGCTGAGCCTTTGGTTATTTCCTCTTCCTGGTGGGAAATGAGAGTTAAATTTGCCCGTCCAGACACCTCCAGCTAGTCTCTCATTGGTTCTCCCTATTCCTGTTCATCTTCCGCAGAAATTGCAAACTGGGCCAAACAGGAGGTTAAAGGCGCTGACTCTCCAAGTGGGGAGAGTGTTAGTAAAGCGTCTGGAATGTTGCACCCGAGTACCAGGGGAGGAAAACTGAGACATATTTGAACACGTCTCCCGTTCACACGGTTGATCATACTCTGGGTTCCACATGCCTGTTTTAGCTGAAGGAAGAATACCTTAAACCTGGAGAGTTGAAACCCGTGGAATGGGTACCATGCAATATGATTTCAAAGGGTCTTCGTTTGCTCACCGAACCTCTCCAATCCTATCACTGCTGCGTTTATGCCCCTGTACAAATGCTTGATTCTCTTATGGAGACATAGCAATCCATAGGTTTTAAGATACTTACTAGTCAGGTACATTCTTAGGCGTTTAATATGGGGTGTTGAGTCCATTTCGTTGAGCAAGGAGTAGCTCTTGTCTATTCCATATTTGGCTTAAGGAACTTTATCTGTGCTCATTTCAATCTCTGGTTTTATGCAGCACCCCAACTCACCTTTCCCCTTAAGCAAGCATAAGTTGGTTTTCTAAATTTGAGACCCTCTTCTGTTTTGGAATTCAGTTCCTGTGTAACCAAGTTTACATTCCATGTATTATTGATACCTTATGATGTTTCTTTTTCTGTGTGACTTATTTCAGTTAGAATCATCATACCTGAATCCACTCATTGTGCTGCTAAGGGCCTGATGACATAGATTTCATTGCTGAGTGATATTGCTTTGCAAGTAAATACCACAATTTCTTTATCCATTTTTCACTTTCTGCTATGTTGAACTTGTACTGTAAATGAGGTTCTTGTAAACAGAGGCGTCCCAAACTTTGGGGTGGCTGTGTCTTTTTGATTTTAATTTCCATAAGCTATAGGACCATAAGTGGAAGTGCCCTAGGCTCTGTTGCTTTGTTTTTTAGATGTTTCAGGAAACACCATACACTTCTCCCGAGTGTCTGTTGGCAATTTACATCCCGCCCATCAGCATAACAAGGCTCCCAGTTCTCCATGGCCTGTCCTGCCTTGCTGGATTTTACACTTTTTTCAGATGGCCCTTTTGACCGGGGGGAAGTGAGACTTCATTGTAGTGCAGATTTCCTTTGCAAGTTTGCTTGGTTGGCGAAAAAGGGCGTATACGTTTTTTCCTGAATATATTCAGGAAAAAACGCATACGCCCTTTTTGGCCAAGTGCATCATTGTGGACGTTCTGCCTCTTTTCCTATGCTTTCAATGCAATTCCAGTCTACCTCCTGAAATCGGTTTCCTGCAATTCTGCCCCGCTTTCAAGTCCTCTTGGCAGCTTTACTTCAGTATATTTTTGGACGATAGCTGTCATTTATAACTCTGCAGGTTTGTGAATTACAGTGCCCCTGAGCTCCTTTCTTCAACTCGCTTTCTTTTGAGCTGGCCGCAACACCGCAGGATGGCTTCAGGCTCTAATCTGGTTCCGGCACGGCACGCTGAGCCTTTGGTTATTTCCTCTTCCTGGTGGGAAATGAGAGTTAAATTTGCCCGTCCAGACACCTCCAGCTAGTCTCTCATTGGTTCTCGCTATTCCTGTTCATCTTCCGCAGAAATTGCAAACTGGGCCAAACAGGAGGTTAAAGGGACTGACTCTCCAAGTCGGGAGAGTGTTAGTAAAGCGTCTGGAATGTTGCACCCGAGTACCAGGGGAGGAAAACTGAGACATATTTGAACACGTCTCCCGATCACATGGTTGATCATACTCTGGGTTCCACATGCATGTTGTAGCTGTAGGAAGAATACCTTAAACCTGGGTAGTTGAAACCCGTGGAATGGGTACCATGCAATATGACTTCAAAGGGTCTTCATTTGCTCACCGAACCTCTCCAATCCTATCACTGCTGCGTTTATGCCCCTGTACACACGCTTGATTCTCTTTTGGAGACATAGCAATCCATAGGTTTTAAGATACTTACTAGTCAGGTACATTCTTAGGCGTTTAATATGGGATGTTGAGTCCATTTCGTTGAGCAAGGAGTAGCTCTTGTCTATTCCATATTTGGCTTAAGGAACTTTATCTGTGCTCATTTCAATCTCTGGTTTTATGCAGCACCCCAACTCACCTTTCCCCTTAAGCAAGCATAAGTTGGTTTTCTAAATTTGAGACGCTGTTCTGTTTTGGAATTCAGTTCCTGTGTAGCCAAGTTTACATTCCGTGTATTAGTGATATCTTATGATGTTTCTTTTTCTGTGTGACTTATTTCAGTTAGAATCATCATACCTGAATCCACTCATTGTGCTGCTAAGGGCCTGATGACATAGATTTCATTGCTGAGTGATATTGCTTTGTAAGTAAATACCACAACTTCTTTATCCATTTTTCACTTTCTGCGATGTTGAACTTGTACTGTAAACGAGGTTCTTGTAAACAGAGGCGTCCCAAACTTTGGGGTGGCTGTGTCTTTTTGATTTTAATTTCCCTAAGTTATAGGACCATAAGTGGAAGTGCCCTAGGCTCTGTTGCTTTGTTTTTTAGATGTTTCAGGAAACACCATACACTTCTCCCGAGTGTCTGTTGGCAATTTACATCCCGCCCATCAGCATAACAAGGCTCCCAGTTCTCCATGGCCTGTCCTGCCTTGCTGGATTTTACACTTTTTTCAGATGGCCCTTTTGACCGGGGGGAAGTGAGACTTCATTGTAGTGCAGATTTCCTTTGCAAGCTTGCTTGGTTGGCCAAAAAGGGCGTATGCGTTTTTTCCTGAATATATTCAGGAAAAAACGCATACGCCCTTTTTGGCCAAGTGCATCATTGTGGACGTTCTGCCTCTTTTCCTATGCTTTCAATGCAATTCCAGTCTACCTCCTGAAATCGGTTTCCTGCAATTCTGCCCCGCTTTCAAGTCCTCTTGGCAGCCTTACTTCAGTATATTTTTGGACGATAGCTGTCATTTATAACTCTGCAGGTTTGTGAATTACAGTGCCCCTGAGCTCCTTTCTTCAACTCGCTTTCTTGTGAGCTGGCCGCAACACCGCAGGATGGCTTCAGGCCCTAATCTGGTTCCGGCACGGCACGCTGAGCCTTTGGTTATTTCCTCTTCCTGGTGGGAAATGAGAGTTAAATTTGCCCGTCCAGACACCTCCAGCTAGTCTCTCATTGGTTCTCCCTATTCCTGTTCATCTTCCGCAGAAATTGCAAACTGGGCCAAACAGGAGGTTAAAGGCGCTGACTCTCCAAGTGGGGAGAGTGTTAGTAAAGCGTCTGGAATGTTGCACCCGAGTACCAGGGGAGGAAAACTGAGACATATTTGAACACGTCTCCCGTTCACACGGTTGATCATACTCTGGGTTCCACATGCCTGTTTTAGCTGAAGGAAGAATACCTTAAACCTGGAGAGTTGAAACCCGTGGAATGGGTACCATGCAATATGACTTCAAAGGGTCTTCGTTTGCTCACCGAACCTCTCCAATCCTATCACTGCTGCGTTTATGCCCCTGTACAAATGCTTGATTCTCTTATGGAGACATAGCAATCCATAGGTTTTAAGATACTTACTAGTCAGGTACATTCTTAGGCGTTTAATATGGGGTGTTGAGTCCATTTCGTTGAGCAAGGAGTAGCTCTTGTCTATTCCATATTTGGCTTAAGGAACTTTATCTGTGCTCATTTCAATCTCTGGTTTTATGCAGCACCCCAACTCACCTTTCCCCTTAAGCAAGCATAAGTTGGTTTTCTAAATTTGAGACCCTCTTCTGTTTTGGAATTCAGTTCCTGTGTAACCAAGTTTACATTCCGTGTATTATTGATACCTTATGATGTTTCTTTTTCTGTGTGACTTATTTCAGTTAGAATCATCATACCTGAATCCACTCATTGTGCTGCTAAGGGCCTGATGACATAGATTTCATTGCTGAGTGATATTGCTTTGCAAGTAAATACCACAATTTCTTTATCCATTTTTCACTTTCTGCTATGTTGAACTTGTACTGTAAATGAGGTTCTTGTAAACAGAGGCGTCCCAAACTTTGGGGTGGCTGTGTCTTTTTGATTTTAATTTCCATAAGCTATAGGACCATAAGTGGAAGTGCCCTAGGCTCTGTTGCTTTGTTTTTTAGATGTTTCAGGAAACACCATACACTTCTCCCGAGTGTCTGTTGGCAATTTACATCCCGCCCATCAGCATAACAAGGCTCCCAGTTCTCCATGGCCTGTCCTGCCTTGCTGGATTTTACACTTTTTTCAGATGGCCCTTTTGACCGGGGGGAAGTGAGACTTCATTGTAGTGCAGATTTCCTTTGCAAGTTTGCTTGGTTGGCGAAAAAGGGCGTATACGTTTTTTCCTGAATATATTCAGGAAAAAACGCATACGCCCTTTTTGGCCAAGTGCATCATTGTGGACGTTCTGCCTCTTTTCCTATGCTTTCAATGCAATTCCAGTCTACCTCCTGAAATCGGTTTCCTGCAATTCTGCCCCCCTTTCAAGTCCTCTTGGCAGCCTTACTTCAGTATATTTTTGGACGATAGCTGTCATTTATAACTCTGCAGGTTTGTGAATTACAGTGCCCCTGAGCTCCTTTCTTCAACTCGCTTTTTTTGAGCTGGCCGCAACACCGCAGGATGGCTTCAGGCTCTAATCTGGTTCCGGCACGGCACGCTGAGCCTTTGGTTATTTCCTCTTCCTGGTGGGAAATGAGAGTTAAATTTGCCCGTCCAGACACCTCCAGCTAGTCTCTCATTTGTTCTCCCTATTCCTGTTCATCTTCCGCAGGAATTGCAAACTGGGCTAAACAGGAGGTTAAAGGCGCTGACTCTCCAAGTCGGGAGAGTGTTAGTAAAGCATCTGGAATGTTGCACCCGAGTATCAGGGGAGGAAAACTGAGACATATTTGAACACGTCTACCGTTCACACGGTTGATCATACTCTGGGTTCCACATGCATGTTTTAGCTGAAGGAAGAATACCTTAAACCTGGAGAGTTGAGACCCGTGTAATGGGTACCATGCAATATGACTTTAAAGGGTCTTCATTTGCTCACCGAACCTCTCCAATCCTATCACTGCTGCGTTTATGCCCCTGTACACACGCTTGATTCTCTTTTGGAGACATAGCAATCCATAGGTTTTAAGATACTTACTAGTCAGGTACATTCTTAGGCGTTTAATATGGGATGTTGAGTCCATTTCGTCGAGCAAGGAGTAGCTCTTGTCTATTCCATATTTGGCTTAAGGAACTTTATCTGTGCTCATTTCAATCTCTGGTTTTATGCAGCACCCCAACTCACCTTTCCCCTTAAGCAAGCATAAGTTGGTTTTCTAAATTTGAGACGCTGTTCTGTTTTGGAATTCAGTTCCTGTGTAGCCAAGTTTACATTCCGTGTATTAGTGATATCTTATGATGTTTCTTTTTCTGTGTGACTTATTTCAGTTAGAATCATCATACCTGAATCCACTCATTGTGCTGCTAAGGGCCTGATGACATAGATTTCATTGCTGAGTGATATTGCTTTGTAAGTAAATACCACAACTTCTTTATCCATTTTTCACTTTCTGCGATGTTGAACTTGTACTGTAAACGAGGTTCTTGTAAACAGAGGCGTCCCAAACTTTGGGGTGGCTGTGTCTTTTTGATTTTAATTTCCCTAAGTTATAGGACCATAAGTGGAAGTGCCCTAGGCTCTGTTGCTTTGTTTTTTAGATGTTTCAGGAAACACCATACACTTCTCCCGAGTGTCTGTTGGCAATTTACATCCCGCCCATCAGCATAACAAGGCTCCCAGTTCTCCATGGCCTGTCCTGCCTTGCTGGATTTTACACTTTTTTCAGATGGCCCTTTTGACCGGGGGGAAGTGAGACTTCATTGTAGTGCAGATTTCCTTTGCAAGCTTGCTTGGTTGGCCAAAAAGGGCGTATGCGTTTTTTCCTGAATATATTCAGGAAAAAACGCATACGCCCTTTTTGGCCAAGTGCATCATTGTGGACGTTCTGCCTCTTTTCCTATGCTTTCAATGCAATTCCAGTCTACCTCCTGAAATCGGTTTCCTGCAATTCTGCCCCGCTTTCAAGTCCTCTTGGCAGCCTTACTTCAGTATATTTTTGGACGATAGCTGTCATTTATAACTCTGCAGGTTTGTGAATTACAGTGCCCCTGAGCTCCTTTCTTCAACTCGCTTTCTTTTGAGCTGGCCGCAACACCGCAGGATGGCTTCAGGCTCTAATCTGGTTCCGGCACGGCACGCTGAGCCTTTGGTTATTTCCTCTTCCTGGTGGGAAATGAGAGTTAAATTTGCCCGTCCAGACACCTCCAGCTTGTCTCTCATTGGTTCTCGCTATTCCTGTTCATCTTCCGCAGAAATTGCAAACTGGGCCAAACAGGAGGTTAAAGGCGCTGACTCTCCAAGTGGGGAGAGGGTTAGTAAAGCATCTGGAATGTTGCACCCAAGTACCAGGGGAGGAAAACTGAGATATATTTGAACACGTCTCCCGTTCACATGGTTGATCATACTCTGGGTTCCACATGCATGTTTTAGCTGAAGGATGAATACCTTAAACCTGGAGAGTTGAGACCCGTGTAATGGGTACCATGCAATATGACTTCAAAGGGTCTTCATTTGCTCACCGAACCTCTCCAATCCTATCACTGCTGCGTTTATGCCCCTGTACACACGTTTGATTCTCTTTCGGAGACATAGCAATCCATAGGTTTTAAGATACTTACTAGTCAGGTACATTCTTAGGCGTTTAATATGGGGTGTTGAGTCCATTTCGTTGAGCAAGGAGTAGCTCTTGTCTATTCCATATTTGGCTTAAGGAACTTTATCTGTGCTCATTTCAATCTCTGCTTTTATGCAGCACCCCAACTCACCTTTCCCCTTAAGCAAGCATAAGTTGGTTTTCTAAATTTGACACGCTGTTCTGTTTTGGAATTCAGTTCCTGTGTAGCCAAGTTTACATTCCATGTATTAGTGATACCTTATGATGTTTCTTTTTCTGTGTGACTTATTTCAGTTAGAATCATCATACCTGAATCCACTCATTGTGCTGCTAAGGGCCTGATGACATAGATTTCATTGCTGAGTGATATTGCTTTGTAAGTAAATACCACAACTTCTTTATCCATTTTTCACTTTCTGCGATGTTGAACTTGTACTGTAAACGAGGTTCTTGTAAACAGAGGCCTCCCAAACTTTGGGGTGGCTGTGTCTTTTTGATTTTAATTTCCCTAAGCTATAGGACCATAAGTGGAAGTGCCCTAGGCTCTGTTGCTTTGTTTTTTAGATGTTTCAGGAAACACCGTACACTTCTCCGGAGTGTCTGTTGGCAATTTACATTCCGCCCATCAGCATGACAAGGCTCCCAGTTCTCCATGGCCTGTCCTGCCTTGCTGGATTTTACACTTTTTTCAGATGGCCCTTTTGACCGGGGGGAAGTGAGACTTCATTGTAGTGCAGATTTCCTTTGCAAGCTTGCTTTGTTGGCCAAAAAGGGCGTATGCGTTTTTTCCTGAATATATTCAGGAAAAAATGCATACGCCCTTTTTGGCCAAGTGCATCATTGTGGACGTTCTGCCTCTTTTCCTATGCTTTCAATGTAATTCCAGTCTACCTCCTGAAATCGGTTTCCTGCAATTCTGCCCCGCTTTCAAGTCCTCTTGGCAGCCTTACTTCAGTATATTTTTGGACGATAGCTGTCATTTATAACTCTGCAGGTTTGTGAATTACAGTGCCCCTGAGCTCCTTTCTTCAACTCGTTTTCTTGTGAGCTGGCCGCAACACCACAGGATGGCTTCAGGCCCTAATCTGGTTCCGGCACGGCACGCTGAGCCTTTGGTTATTTCCTCTTCCTGGTGGGAAATGAGAGTTAAATTTGCCCGTCCAGACACCTCCAGCTAGTCTCTCATTGGTTCTCGCTATTCCTGTTCATCTTCCGCAGAAATTGCAAACTGGGCCAAACAGGAGGTTAAAGGGACTGACTCTCCAAGTCGGGAGAGTGTTAGTAAAGCGTCTGGAATGTTGCACCCGAGTACCAGGGGAGGAAAACTGAGACATATTTGAACACGTCTCCCGATCACATGGTTGATCATACTCTGGGTTCCACATGCATGTTGTAGCTGTAGGAAGAATACCTTAAACCTGGGTAGTTGAAACCCGTGGAATGGGTACCATGCAATATGACTTCAAAGGGTCTTCATTTGCTCACCGAACCTCTCCAATCCTATCACTGCTGCGTTTATGCCCCTGTACACACGCTTGATTCTCTTTTGGAGACATAGCAATCCATAGGTTTTAAGATACTTACTAGTCAGGTACATTCTTAGGCGTTTAATATGGGATGTTGAGTCCATTTCGTTGAGCAAGGAGTAGCTCTTGTCTATTCCATATTTGGCTTAAGGAACTTTATCTGTGCTCATTTCAATCTCTGGTTTTATGCAGCACCCCAACTCACCTTTCCCCTTAAGCAAGCATAAGTTGGTTTTCTAAATTTGAGACGCTGTTCTGTTTTGGAATTCAGTTCCTGTGTAGCCAAGTTTACATTCCGTGTATTAGTGATATCTTATGATGTTTCTTTTTCTGTGTGACTTATTTCAGTTAGAATCATCATACCTGAATCCACTCATTGTGCTGCTAAGGGCCTGATGACATAGATTTCATTGCTGAGTGATATTGCTTTGTAAGTAAATACCACAACTTCTTTATCCATTTTTCACTTTCTGCGATGTTGAACTTGTACTGTAAACGAGGTTCTTGTAAACAGAGGCGTCCCAAACTTTGGGGTGGCTGTGTCTTTTTGATTTTAATTTCCCTAAGTTATAGGACCATAAGTGGAAGTGCCCTAGGCTCTGTTGCTTTGTTTTTTAGATGTTTCAGGAAACACCATACACTTCTCCCGAGTGTCTGTTGGCAATTTACATCCCGCCCATCAGCATAACAAGGCTCCCAGTTCTCCATGGCCTGTCCTGCCTTGCTGGATTTTACACTTTTTTCAGATGGCCCTTTTGACCGGGGGGAAGTGAGACTTCATTGTAGTGCAGATTTCCTTTGCAAGCTTGCTTGGTTGGCCAAAAAGGGCGTATGCGTTTTTTCCTGAATATATTCAGGAAAAAACGCATACGCCCTTTTTGGCCAAGTGCATCATTGTGGACGTTCTGCCTCTTTTCCTATGCTTTCAATGCAATTCCAGTCTACCTCCTGAAATCGGTTTCCTGCAATTCTGCCCCGCTTTCAAGTCCTCTTGGCAGCCTTACTTCAGTATATTTTTGGACGATAGCTGTCATTTATAACTCTGCAGATTTGTGAATTACAGTGCCCCTGAGCTCCTTTCTTCAACTCGTTTTCTTGTGAGCTGGCCGCAACACCACAGGATGGCTTCAGGCCCTAATCTGGTTCCGGCACGGCACGCTGAGCCTTTGGTTATTTCCTCTTCCTGGTGGGAAATGAGAGTTAAATTTGCCCGTCCAGACACCTCCAGCTAGTCTCTCATTGGTTCTCGCTATTCCTGTTCATCTTCCGCAGAAATTGCAAACTGGGCCAAACAGGAGGTTAAAGGGACTGACTCTCCAAGTCGGGAGAGTGTTAGTAAAGCGTCTGGAATGTTGCACCCGAGTACCAGGGGAGGAAAACTGAGACATATTTGAACACGTCTCCCGATCACATGGTTGATCATACTCTGGGTTCCACATGCATGTTGTAGCTGTAGGAAGAATACCTTAAACCTGGGTAGTTGAAACCCGTGGAATGGGTACCATGCAATATGACTTCAAAGGGTCTTCATTTGCTCACCGAACCTCTCCAATCCTATCACTGCTGCGTTTATGCCCCTGTACACACGCTTGATTCTCTTTTGGAGACATAGCAATCCATAGGTTTTAAGATACTTACTAGTCAGGTACATTCTTAGGCGTTTAATATGGGATGTTGAGTCCATTTCGTTGAGCAAGGAGTAGCTCTTGTCTATTCCATATTTGGCTTAAGGAACTTTATCTGTGCTCATTTCAATCTCTGGTTTTATGCAGCACCCCAACTCACCTTTCCCCTTAAGCAAGCATAAGTTGGTTTTCTAAATTTGAGACGCTGTTCTGTTTTGGAATTCAGTTCCTGTGTAGCCAAGTTTACATTCCGTGTATTAGTGATATCTTATGATGTTTCTTTTTCTGTGTGACTTATTTCAGTTAGAATCATCATACCTGAATCCACTCATTGTGCTGCTAAGGGCCTGATGACATAGATTTCATTGCTGAGTGATATTGCTTTGTAAGTAAATACCACAACTTCTTTATCCATTTTTCACTTTCTGCGATGTTGAACTTGTACTGTAAACGAGGTTCTTGTAAACAGAGGCGTCCCAAACTTTGGGGTGGCTGTGTCTTTTTGATTTTAATTTCCCTAAGTTATAGGACCATAAGTGGAAGTGCCCTAGGCTCTGTTGCTTTGTTTTTTAGATGTTTCAGGAAACACCATACACTTCTCCCGAGTGTCTGTTGGCAATTTACATCCCGCCCATCAGCATAACAAGGCTCCCAGTTCTCCATGGCCTGTCCTGCCTTGCTGGATTTTACACTTTTTTCAGATGGCCCTTTTGACCGGGGGGAAGTGAGACTTCATTGTAGTGCAGATTTCCTTTGCAAGCTTGCTTGGTTGGCCAAAAAGGGCGTATGCGTTTTTTCCTGAATATATTCAGGAAAAAACGCATACGCCCTTTTTGGCCAAGTGCATCATTGTGGACGTTCTGCCTCTTTTCCTATGCTTTCAATGCAATTCCAGTCTACCTCCTGAAATCGGTTTCCTGCAATTCTGCCCCGCTTTCAAGTCCTCTTGGCAGCCTTACTTCAGTATATTTTTGGACGATAGCTGTCATTTATAACTCTGCAGGTTTGTGAATTACAGTGCCCCTGAGCTCCTTTCTTCAACTCGTTTTCTTGTGAGCTGGCCGCAACACCACAGGATGGCTTCAGGCCCTAATCTGGTTCCGGCACGGCACGCTGAGCCTTTGGTTATTTCCTCTTCCTGGTGGGAAATGAGAGTTAAATTTGCCCGTCCAGACACCTCCAGCTAGTCTCTCATTGGTTCTCCCTATTCCTGTTCATCTTCCGCAGAAATTGCAAACTGGGCCAAACAGGAGGTTAAAGGGACTGACTCTCCAAGTCGGGAGAGTGTTAGTAAAGCGTCTGGAATGTTGCACCCGAGTACCAGGGGAGGAAAACTGAGACATATTTGAACACGTCTCCCGATCACATGGTTGATCATACTCTGGGTTCCACATGCATGTTGTAGCTGTAGGAAGAATACCTTAAACCTGGGTAGTTGAAACCCGTGGAATGGGTACCATGCAATATGACTTCAAAGGGTCTTCATTTGCTCACCGAACCTCTCCAATCCTATCACTGCTGCGTTTATGCCCCTGTACACACGCTTGATTCTCTTTTGGAGACATAGCAATCCATAGGTTTTAAGATACTTACTAGTCAGGTACATTCTTAGGCGTTTAATATGGGATGTTGAGTCCATTTCGTTGAGCAAGGAGTAGCTCTTGTCTATTCCATATTTGGCTTAAGGAACTTTATCTGTGCTCATTTCAATCTCTGGTTTTATGCAGCACCCCAACTCACCTTTCCCCTTAAGCAAGCATAAGTTGGTTTTCTAAATTTGAGACCCTGTTCTGTTTTGGAATTCAGTTCCTGTGTAGCCAAGTTTACATTCCGTGTATTAGTGATATCTTATGATGTTTCTTTTTCTGTGTGACTTATTTCAGTTAGAATCATCATACCTGAATCCACTCATTGTGCTGCTAAGGGCCTGATGACATAGATTTCATTGCTGAGTGATATTGCTTTGTAAGTAAATACCACAACTTCTTTATCCATTTTTCACTTTCTGCGATGTTGAACTTGTACTGTAAACGAGGTTCTTGTAAACAGAGGCGTCCCAAACTTTGGGGTGGCTGTGTCTTTTTGATTTTAATTTCCCTAAGTTATAGGACCATAAGTGGAAGTGCCCTAGGCTCTGTTGCTTTGTTTTTTAGATGTTTCAGGAAACACCATACACTTCTCCCGAGTGTCTGTTGGCAATTTACATCCCGCCCATCAGCATAACAAGGCTCCCAGTTCTCCATGGCCTGTCCTGCCTTGCTGGATTTTACACTTTTTTCAGATGGCCCTTTTGACCGGGGGGAAGTGAGACTTCATTGTAGTGCAGATTTCCTTTGCAAGCTTGCTTGGTTGGCCAAAAAGGGCGTATGCGTTTTTTCCTGAATATATTCAGGAAAAAACGCATACGCCCTTTTTGGCCAAGTGCATCATTGTGGACGTTCTGCCTCTTTTCCTATGCTTTCAATGCAATTCCAGTCTACCTCCTGAAATCGGTTTCCTGCAATTCTGCCCCGCTTTCAAGTCCTCTTGGCAGCCTTACTTCAGTATATTTTTGGACGATAGCTGTCATTTATAACTCTGCAGGTTTGTGAATTACAGTGCCCCTGAGCTCCTTTCTTCAACTCGCTTTCTTGTGAGCTGGCCGCAACACCGCAGGATGGCTTCAGGCCCTAATCTGGTTCCGGCACGGCACGCTGAGCCTTTGGTTATTTCCTCTTCCTGGTGGGAAATGAGAGTTAAATTTGCCCGTCCAGACACCTCCAGCTAGTCTCTCATTGGTTCTCCCTATTCCTGTTCATCTTCCGCAGAAATTGCAAACTGGGCCAAACAGGAGGTTAAAGGCGCTGACTCTCCAAGTGGGGAGAGTGTTAGTAAAGCGTCTGGAATGTTGCACCCGAGTACCAGGGGAGGAAAACTGAGACATATTTGAACACGTCTCCCGTTCACACGGTTGATCATACTCTGGGTTCCACATGCCTGTTTTAGCTGAAGGAAGAATACCTTAAACCTGGAGAGTTGAAACCCGTGGAATGGGTACCATGCAATATGACTTCAAAGGGTCTTCGTTTGCTCACCGAACCTCTCCAATCCTATCACTGCTGCGTTTATGCCCCTGTACAAATGCTTGATTCTCTTATGGAGACATAGCAATCCATAGGTTTTAAGATACTTACTAGTCAGGTACATTCTTAGGCGTTTAATATGGGGTGTTGAGTCCATTTCGTTGAGCAAGGAGTAGCTCTTGTCTATTCCATATTTGGCTTAAGGAACTTTATCTGTGCTCATTTCAATCTCTGGTTTTATGCAGCACCCCAACTCACCTTTCCCCTTAAGCAAGCATAAGTTGGTTTTCTAAATTTGAGACCCTCTTCTGTTTTGGAATTCAGTTCCTGTGTAACCAAGTTTACATTCCATGTATTATTGATACCTTATGATGTTTCTTTTTCTGTGTGACTTATTTCAGTTAGAATCATCATACCTGAATCCACTCATTGTGCTGCTAAGGGCCTGATGACATAGATTTCATTGCTGAGTGATATTGCTTTGCAAGTAAATACCACAATTTCTTTATCCATTTTTCACTTTCTGCTATGTTGAACTTGTACTGTAAATGAGGTTCTTGTAAACAGAGGCGTCCCAAACTTTGGGGTGGCTGTGTCTTTTTGATTTTAATTTCCATAAGCTATAGGACCATAAGTGGAAGTGCCCTAGGCTCTGTTGCTTTGTTTTTTAGATGTTTCAGGAAACACCATACACTTCTCCCGAGTGTCTGTTGGCAATTTACATCCCGCCCATCAGCATAACAAGGCTCCCAGTTCTCCATGGCCTGTCCTGCCTTGCTGGATTTTACACTTTTTTCAGATGGCCCTTTTGACCGGGGGGAAGTGAGACTTCATTGTAGTGCAGATTTCCTTTGCAAGTTTGCTTGGTTGGCGAAAAAGGGCGTATACGTTTTTTCCTGAATATATTCAGGAAAAAACGCATACGCCCTTTTTGGCCAAGTGCATCATTGTGGACGTTCTGCCTCTTTTCCTATGCTTTCAATGCAATTCCAGTCTACCTCCTGAAATCGGTTTCCTGCAATTCTGCCCCGCTTTCAAGTCCTCTTGGCAGCTTTACTTCAGTATATTTTTGGACGATAGCTGTCATTTATAACTCTGCAGGTTTGTGAATTACAGTGCCCCTGAGCTCCTTTCTTCAACTCGCTTTCTTTTGAGCTGGCCGCAACACCGCAGGATGGCTTCAGGCTCTAATCTGGTTCCGGCACGGCACGCTGAGCCTTTGGTTATTTCCTCTTCCTGGTGGGAAATGAGAGTTAAATTTGCCCGTCCAGACACCTCCAGCTAGTCTCTCATTGGTTCTCGCTATTCCTGTTCATCTTCCGCAGAAATTGCAAACTGGGCCAAACAGGAGGTTAAAGGGACTGACTCTCCAAGTCGGGAGAGTGTTAGTAAAGCGTCTGGAATGTTGCACCCGAGTACCAGGGGAGGAAAACTGAGACATATTTGAACACGTCTCCCGATCACATGGTTGATCATACTCTGGGTTCCACATGCATGTTGTAGCTGTAGGAAGAATACCTTAAACCTGGGTAGTTGAAACCCGTGGAATGGGTACCATGCAATATGACTTCAAAGGGTCTTCATTTGCTCACCGAACCTCTCCAATCCTATCACTGCTGCGTTTATGCCCCTGTACACACGCTTGATTCTCTTTTGGAGACATAGCAATCCATAGGTTTTAAGATACTTACTAGTCAGGTACATTCTTAGGCGTTTAATATGGGATGTTGAGTCCATTTCGTTGAGCAAGGAGTAGCTCTTGTCTATTCCATATTTGGCTTAAGGAACTTTATCTGTGCTCATTTCAATCTCTGGTTTTATGCAGCACCCCAACTCACCTTTCCCCTTAAGCAAGCATAAGTTGGTTTTCTAAATTTGAGACGCTGTTCTGTTTTGGAATTCAGTTCCTGTGTAGCCAAGTTTACATTCCGTGTATTAGTGATATCTTATGATGTTTCTTTTTCTGTGTGACTTATTTCAGTTAGAATCATCATACCTGAATCCACTCATTGTGCTGCTAAGGGCCTGATGACATAGATTTCATTGCTGAGTGATATTGCTTTGTAAGTAAATACCACAACTTCTTTATCCATTTTTCACTTTCTGCGATGTTGAACTTGTACTGTAAACGAGGTTCTTGTAAACAGAGGCGTCCCAAACTTTGGGGTGGCTGTGTCTTTTTGATTTTAATTTCCCTAAGTTATAGGACCATAAGTGGAAGTGCCCTAGGCTCTGTTGCTTTGTTTTTTAGATGTTTCAGGAAACACCATACACTTCTCCCGAGTGTCTGTTGGCAATTTACATCCCGCCCATCAGCATAACAAGGCTCCCAGTTCTCCATGGCCTGTCCTGCCTTGCTGGATTTTACACTTTTTTCAGATGGCCCTTTTGACCGGGGGGAAGTGAGACTTCATTGTAGTGCAGATTTCCTTTGCAAGCTTGCTTGGTTGGCCAAAAAGGGCGTATGCGTTTTTTCCTGAATATATTCAGGAAAAAACGCATACGCCCTTTTTGGCCAAGTGCATCATTGTGGACGTTCTGCCTCTTTTCCTATGCTTTCAATGCAATTCCAGTCTACCTCCTGAAATCGGTTTCCTGCAATTCTGCCCCGCTTTCAAGTCCTCTTGGCAGCCTTACTTCAGTATATTTTTGGACGATAGCTGTCATTTATAACTCTGCAGGTTTGTGAATTACAGTGCCCCTGAGCTCCTTTCTTCAACTCGCTTTCTTGTGAGCTGGCCGCAACACCGCAGGATGGCTTCAGGCCCTAATCTGGTTCCGGCACGGCACGCTGAGCCTTTGGTTAATTCCTCTTCCTGGTGGGAAATGAGAGTTAAATTTGCCCGTCCAGACACCTCCAGCTAGTCTCTCATTGGTTCTCCCTATTCCTGTTCATCTTCCGCAGAAATTGCAAACTGGGCCAAACAGGAGGTTAAAGGCGCTGACTCTCCAAGTGGGGAGAGTGTTAGTAAAGCGTCTGGAATGTTGCACCCGAGTACCAGGGGAGGAAAACTGAGACATATTTGAACACGTCTCCCGTTCACACGGTTGATCATACTCTGGGTTCCACATGCCTGTTTTAGCTGAAGGAAGAATACCTTAAACCTGGAGAGTTGAAACCCGTGGAATGGGTACCATGCAATATGACTTCAAAGGGTCTTCGTTTGCTCACCGAACCTCTCCAATCCTATCACTGCTGCGTTTATGCCCCTGTACAAATGCTTGATTCTCTTATGGAGACATAGCAATCCATAGGTTTTAAGATACTTACTAGTCAGGTACATTCTTAGGCGTTTAATATGGGGTGTTGAGTCCATTTCGTTGAGCAAGGAGTAGCTCTTGTCTATTCCATATTTGGCTTAAGGAACTTTATCTGTGCTCATTTCAATCTCTGGTTTTATGCAGCACCCCAACTCACCTTTCCCCTTAAGCAAGCATAAGTTGGTTTTCTAAATTTGAGACCCTCTTCTGTTTTGGAATTCAGTTCCTGTGTAACCAAGTTTACATTCCGTGTATTATTGATACCTTATGATGTTTCTTTTTCTGTGTGACTTATTTCAGTTAGAATCATCATACCTGAATCCACTCATTGTGCTGCTAAGGGCCTGATGACATAGATTTCATTGCTGAGTGATATTGCTTTGCAAGTAAATACCACAATTTCTTTATCCATTTTTCACTTTCTGCTATGTTGAACTTGTACTGTAAATGAGGTTCTTGTAAACAGAGGCGTCCCAAACTTTGGGGTGGCTGTGTCTTTTTGATTTTAATTTCCATAAGCTATAGGACCATAAGTGGAAGTGCCCTAGGCTCTGTTGCTTTGTTTTTTAGATGTTTCAGGAAACACCATACACTTCTCCCGAGTGTCTGTTGGCAATTTACATCCCGCCCATCAGCATAACAAGGCTCCCAGTTCTCCATGGCCTGTCCT
Organism: Globicephala melas; assembly: GCF_963455315.2. NCBI lineage: Eukaryota > Metazoa > Chordata > Mammalia > Artiodactyla > Delphinidae > Globicephala > Globicephala melas. The sequence goes on from NW_027207794.1 coordinate 62,938, forward strand.
GCCTTGCTGGATTTTACACTTTTTTCAGATGGCCCTTTTGACCGGGGGGAAGTGAGACTTCATTGTAGTGCAGATTTCCTTTGCAAGATTGCTTGGTTGGTGAAAAAGGGCGTATACGTTTTTTCCTGAATATATTCAGGAAAAAACGCATACGCCCTTTTTGGCCAAGTGCATCATTGTGGACGTTCTGCCTCTTTTCCTATGCTTTCAATGCAATTCCAGTCTACCTCCTGAAATCGGTTTCCTGCAATTCTGCCCCCCTTTCAAGTCCTCTTGGCAGCCTTACTTCAGTATATTTTTGGACGATAGCTGTCATTTATAACTCTGCAGGTTTGTGAATTACAGTGCCCCTGAGCTCCTTTCTTCAACTCGCTTTCTTTTGAGCTGGCCGCAACACCGCAGGATGGCTTCAGGCTCTAATCTGGTTCCGGCACGGCACGCTGAGCCTTTGGTTATTTCCTCTTCCTGGTGGGAAATGAGAGTTAAATTTGCCCGTCCAGACACCTCCAGCTAGTCTCTCATTTGTTCTCCCTATTCCTGTTCATCTTCCGCAGGAATTGCAAACTGGGCCAAACAGGAGGTTAAAGGCGCTGACTCTCCAAGTCGGGAGAGTGTTAGTAAAGCATCTGGAATGTTGCACCCGAGTATCAGGGGAGGAAAACTGAGACATATTTGAACACGTCTACCGTTCACACGGTTGATCATACTCTGGGTTCCACATGCATGTTTTAGCTGAAGGAAGAATACCTTAAACCTGGAGAGTTGAGACCCGTGTAATGGGTACCATGCAATATGACTTCAAAGGGTCTTCATTTGCTCACCGAACCTCTCCAATCCTATCACTGCTGCGTTTATGCCCCTGTACACACGCTTGATTCTCTTTTGGAGACATAGCAATCCATAGGTTTTAAGATACTTACTAGTCAGGTACATTCTTAGGCGTTTAATATGGGATGTTGAGTCCATTTCGTCGAGCAAGGAGTAGCTCTTGTCTATTCCATATTTGGCTTAAGGAACTTTATCTGTGCTCATTTCAATCTCTGGTTTTATGCAGCACCCCAACTCACCTTTCCCCTTAAGCAAGCATAAGTTGGTTTTCTAAATTTGAGACGCTGTTCTGTTTTGGAATTCAGTTCCTGTGTAGCCAAGTTTACATTCCGTGTATTAGTGATATCTTATGATGTTTCTTTTTCTGTGTGACTTATTTCAGTTAGAATCATCATACCTGAATCCACTCATTGTGCTGCTAAGGGCCTGATGACATAGATTTCATTGCTGAGTGATATTGCTTTGTAAGTAAATACCACAACTTCTTTATCCATTTTTCACTTTCTGCGATGTTGAACTTGTACTGTAAACGAGGTTCTTGTAAACAGAGGCGTCCCAAACTTTGGGGTGGCTGTGTCTTTTTGATTTTAATTTCCCTAAGTTATAGGACCATAAGTGGAAGTGCCCTAGGCTCTGTTGCTTTGTTTTTTAGATGTTTCAGGAAACACCATACACTTCTCCCGAGTGTCTGTTGGCAATTTACATCCCGCCCATCAGCATAACAAGGCTCCCAGTTCTCCATGGCTTGTCCTGCCTTGCTGGATTTTACACTTTTTTCAGATGGCCCTTTTGACCGGGGGGAAGTGAGACTTCATTGTAGTGCAGATTTCCTTTGCAAGCTTGCTTGGTTGGCCAAAAAGGGCGTATGCGTTTTTTCCTGAATATATTCAGGAAAAAACGCATACGCCCTTTTTGGCCAAGTGCATCATTGTGGACGTTCTGCCTCTTTTCCTATGCTTTCAATGCAATTCCAGTCTACCTCCTGAAATCGGTTTCCTGCAATTCTGCCCCGCTTTCAAGTCCTCTTGGCAGCCTTACTTCAGTATATTTTTGGACGATAGCTGTCATTTATAACTCTGCAGGTTTGTGAATTACAGTGCCCCTGAGCTCCTTTCTTCAACTCGCTTTCTTTTGAGCTGGCCGCAACACCGCAGGATGGCTTCAGGCTCTAATCTGGTTCCGGCACGGCACGCTGAGCCTTTGGTTATTTCCTCTTCCTGGTGGGAAATGAGAGTTAAATTTGCCCGTCCAGACACCTCCAGCTTGTCTCTCATTGGTTCTCGCTATTCCTGTTCATCTTCCGCAGAAATTGCAAACTGGGCCAAACAGGAGGTTAAAGGCACTGACTCTCCAAGTGGGGAGAGGGTTAGTAAAGCATCTGGAATGTTGCACCCAAGTACCAGGGGAGGAAAACTGAGATATATTTGAACACGTCTCCCGTTCACATGGTTGATCATACTCTGGGTTCCACATGCATGTTTTAGCTGAAGGAAGAATACCTTAAACCTGGAGAGTTGAGACCCGTGTAATGGGTACCATGCAATATGACTTCAAAGGGTCTTCATTTGCTCACCGAACCTCTCCAATCCTATCACTGCTGCGTTTATGCCCCTGTACACACGTTTGATTCTCTTTCGGAGACATAGCAATCCATAGGTTTTAAGATACTTACTAGTCAGGTACATTCTTAGGCGTTTAATATGGGGTGTTGAGTCCATTTCGTTGAGCAAGGAGTAGCTCTTGTCTATTCCATATTTGGCTTAAGGAACTTTATCTGTGCTCATTTCAATCTCTGGTTTTATGCAGCACCCCAACTCACCTTTCCCCTTAAGCAAGCATAAGTTGGTTTTCTAAATTTGACACGCTGTTCTGTTTTGGAATTCAGTTCCTGTGTAGCCAAGTTTACATTCCATGTATTAGTGATACCTTATGATGTTTCTTTTTCTGTGTGACTTATTTCAGTTAGAATCATCATACCTGAATCCACTCATTGTGCTGCTAAGGGCCTGATGACATAGATTTCATTGCTGAGTGATATTGCTTTGTAAGTAAATACCACAACTTCTTTATCCATTTTTCACTTTCTGCGATGTTGAACTTGTACTGTAAACGAGGTTCTTGTAAACAGAGGCCTCCCAAACTTTGGGGTGGCTGTGTCTTTTTGATTTTAATTTCCCTAAGCTATAGGACCATAAGTGGAAGTGCCCTAGGCTCTGTTGCTTTGTTTTTTAGATGTTTCAGGAAACACCGTACACTTCTCCGGAGTGTCTGTTGGCAATTTACATTCCGCCCATCAGCATGACAAGGCTCCCAGTTCTCCATGGCCTGTCCTGCCTTGCTGGATTTTACACTTTTTTCAGATGGCCCTTTTAACCGGGGGGAAGTGAGACTTCATTGTAGTGCAGATTTCCTTTGCAAGCTTGCTTTGTTGGCCAAAAAGGGCGTATGCGTTTTTTCCTGAATATATTCAGGAAAAAACGCATACGCCCTTTTTGGCCAAGTGCATCATTGTGGACGTTCTGCCTCTTTTCCTATGCTTTCAATGTAATTCCAGTCTACCTCCTGAAATCGGTTTCCTGCAATTCTGCCCCGCTTTCAAGTCCTCTTGGCAGCCTTACTTCAGTATATTTTTGGACGATAGCTGTCATTTATAACTCTGCAGGTTTGTGAATTACAGTGCCCCTGAGCTCCTTTCTTCAACTCGTTTTCTTGTGAGCTGGCCGCAACACCACAGGATGGCTTCAGGCCCTAATCTGGTTCTGGCACGGCACGCTGAGCCTTTGGTTATTTCCTCTTCCTGGTGGGAAATGAGAGTTAAATTTGCCCGTCCAGACACCTCCAGCTAGTCTCTCATTGGTTCTCGCTATTCCTGTTCATCTTCCGCAGAAATTGCAAACTGGGCCAAACAGGAGGTTAAAGGGACTGACTCTCCAAGTGGGGAGAGTGTTAGTAAAGCGTCTGGAATGTTGCACCCGAGTACCAGGGGAGGAAAACTGAGACATATTTGAACACGTCTCCCGATCACATGGTTGATCATACTCTGGGTTCCACATGCATGTTGTAGCTGTAGGAAGAATACCTTAAACCTGGGTAGTTGAAACCCGTGGAATGGGTACCATGCAATATGACTTCAAAGGGTCTTCATTTGCTCACCGAACCTCTCCAATCCTATCACTGCTGCGTTTATGCCCCTGTACACACGCTTGATTCTCTTTTGGAGACATAGCAATCCATAGGTTTTAAGATACTTACTAGTCAGGTACATTCTTAGGCGTTTAATATGGGATGTTGAGTCCATTTCGTTGAGCAAGGAGTAGCTCTTGTCTATTCCATATTTGGCTTAAGGAACTTTATCTGTGCTCATTTCAATCTCTGGTTTTATGCAGCACCCCAACTCACCTTTCCCCTTAAGCAAGCATAAGTTGGTTTTCTAAATTTGAGACGCTGTTCTGTTTTGGAATTCAGTTCCTGTGTAGCCAAGTTTACATTCCGTGTATTAGTGATATCTTATGATGTTTCTTTTTCTGTGTGACTTATTTCAGTTAGAATCATCATACCTGAATCCACTCATTGTGCTGCTAAGGGCCTGATGACATAGATTTCATTGCTGAGTGATATTGCTTTGTAAGTAAATACCACAACTTCTTTATCCATTTTTCACTTTCTGCGATGTTGAACTTGTACTGTAAACGAGGTTCTTGTAAACAGAGGCGTCCCAAACTTTGGGGTGGCTGTGTCTTTTTGATTTTAATTTCCCTAAGTTATAGGACCATAAGTGGAAGTGCCCTAGGCTCTGTTGCTTTGTTTTTTAGATGTTTCAGGAAACACCATACACTTCTCCCGAGTGTCTGTTGGCAATTTACATCCCGCCCATCAGCATAACAAGGCTCCCAGTTCTCCATGGCCTGTCCTGCCTTGCTGGATTTTACACTTTTTTCAGATGGCCCTTTTGACCGGGGGGAAGTGAGACTTCATTGTAGTGCAGATTTCCTTTGCAAGCTTGCTTGGTTGGCCAAAAAGGGCGTATGCGTTTTTTCCTGAATATATTCAGGAAAAAACGCATACGCCCTTTTTGGCCAAGTGCATCATTGTGGACGTTCTGCCTCTTTTCCTATGCTTTCAATGCAATTCCAGTCTACCTCCTGAAATCGGTTTCCTGCAATTCTGCCCCGCTTTCAAGTCCTCTTGGCAGCCTTACTTCAGTATATTTTTGGACGATAACTGTCATTTATAACTCTGCAGGTTTGTGAATTACAGTGCCCCTGAGCTCCTTTCTTCAACTCGCTTTCTTGTGAGCTGGCCGCAACACCGCAGGATGGCTTCAGGCCCTAATCTGGTTCCGGCACGGCACGCTGAGCCTTTGGTTATTTCCTCTTCCTGGTGGGAAATGAGAGTTAAATTTGCCCGTCCAGACACCTCCAGCTAGTCTCTCATTGGTTCTCCCTATTCCTGTTCATCTTCCGCAGAAATTGCAAACTGGGCCAAACAGGAGGTTAAAGGCGCTGACTCTCCAAGTGGGGAGAGTGTTAGTAAAGCGTCTGGAATGTTGCACCCGAGTACCAGGGGAGGAAAACTGAGACATATTTGAACACGTCTCCCGTTCACACGGTTGATCATACTCTGGGTTCCACATGCCTGTTTTAGCTGAAGGAAGAATACCTTAAACCTGGAGAGTTGAAACCCGTGGAATGGGTACCATGCAATATGACTTCAAAGGGTCTTCGTTTGCTCACCGAACCTCTCCAATCCTATCACTGCTGCGTTTATGCCCCTGTACAAATGCTTGATTCTCTTATGGAGACATAGCAATCCATAGGTTTTAAGATACTTACTAGTCAGGTACATTCTTAGGCGTTTAATATGGGGTGTTGAGTCCATTTCGTTGAGCAAGGAGTAGCTCTTGTCTATTCCATATTTGGCTTAAGGAACTTTATCTGTGCTCATTTCAATCTCTGGTTTTATGCAGCACCCCAACTCACCTTTCCCCTTAAGCAAGCATAAGTTGGTTTTCTAAATTTGAGACCCTCTTCTGTTTTGGAATTCAGTTCCTGTGTAACCAAGTTTACATTCCATGTATTATTGATACCTTATGATGTTTCTTTTTCTGTGTGACTTATTTCAGTTAGAATCATCATACCTGAATCCACTCATTGTGCTGCTAAGGGCCTGATGACATAGATTTCATTGCTGAGTGATATTGCTTTGCAAGTAAATACCACAATTTCTTTATCCATTTTTCACTTTCTGCTATGTTGAACTTGTACTGTAAATGAGGTTCTTGTAAACAGAGGCGTCCCAAACTTTGGGGTGGCTGTGTCTTTTTGATTTTAATTTCCATAAGCTATAGGACCATAAGTGGAAGTGCCCTAGGCTCTGTTGCTTTGTTTTTTAGATGTTTCAGGAAACACCATACACTTCTCCCGAGTGTCTGTTGGCAATTTACATCCCGCCCATCAGCATAACAAGGCTCCCAGTTCTCCATGGCCTGTCCTGCCTTGCTGGATTTTACACTTTTTTCAGATGGCCCTTTTGACCGGGGGGAAGTGAGACTTCATTGTAGTGCAGATTTCCTTTGCAAGTTTGCTTGGTTGGCGAAAAAGGGCGTATACGTTTTTTCCTGAATATATTCAGGAAAAAACGCATACGCCCTTTTTGGCCAAGTGCATCATTGTGGACGTTCTGCCTCTTTTCCTATGCTTTCAATGCAATTCCAGTCTACCTCCTGAAATCGGTTTCCTGCAATTCTGCCCCCCTTTCAAGTCCTCTTGGCAGCTTTACTTCAGTATATTTTTGGACGATAGCTGTCATTTATAACTCTGCAGGTTTGTGAATTACAGTGCCCCTGAGCTCCTTTCTTCAACTCGCTTTCTTTTGAGCTGGCCGCAACACCGCAGGATGGCTTCAGGCTCTAATCTGGTTCCGGCACGGCACGCTGAGCCTTTGGTTATTTCCTCTTCCTGGTGGGAAATGAGAGTTAAATTTGCCCGTCCAGACACCTCCAGCTAGTCTCTCATTGGTTCTCGCTATTCCTGTTCATCTTCCGCAGAAATTGCAAACTGGGCCAAACAGGAGGTTAAAGGGACTGACTCTCCAAGTCGGGAGAGTGTTAGTAAAGCGTCTGGAATGTTGCACCCGAGTACCAGGGGAGGAAAACTGAGACATATTTGAACACGTCTCCCGATCACATGGTTGATCATACTCTGGGTTCCACATGCATGTTGTAGCTGTAGGAAGAATACCTTAAACCTGGGTAGTTGAAACCCGTGGAATGGGTACCATGCAATATGACTTCAAAGGGTCTTCATTTGCTCACCGAACCTCTCCAATCCTATCACTGCTGCGTTTATGCCCCTGTACACACGCTTGATTCTCTTTTGGAGACATAGCAATCCATAGGTTTTAAGATACTTACTAGTCAGGTACATTCTTAGGCGTTTAATATGGGATGTTGAGTCCATTTCGTTGAGCAAGGAGTAGCTCTTGTCTATTCCATATTTGGCTTAAGGAACTTTATCTGTGCTCATTTCAATCTCTGGTTTTATGCAGCACCCCAACTCACCTTTCCCCTTAAGCAAGCATAAGTTGGTTTTCTAAATTTGAGACGCTGTTCTGTTTTGGAATTCAGTTCCTGTGTAGCCAAGTTTACATTCCGTGTATTAGTGATATCTTATGATGTTTCTTTTTCTGTGTGACTTATTTCAGTTAGAATCATCATACCTGAATCCACTCATTGTGCTGCTAAGGGCCTGATGACATAGATTTCATTGCTGAGTGATATTGCTTTGTAAGTAAATACCACAACTTCTTTATCCATTTTTCACTTTCTGCGATGTTGAACTTGTACTGTAAACGAGGTTCTTGTAAACAGAGGCGTCCCAAACTTTGGGGTGGCTGTGTCTTTTTGATTTTAATTTCCCTAAGTTATAGGACCATAAGTGGAAGTGCCCTAGGCTCTGTTGCTTTGTTTTTTAGATGTTTCAGGAAACACCATACACTTCTCCCGAGTGTCTGTTGGCAATTTACATCCCGCCCATCAGCATAACAAGGCTCCCAGTTCTCCATGGCCTGTCCTGCCTTGCTGGATTTTACACTTTTTTCAGATGGCCCTTTTGACCGGGGGGAAGTGAGACTTCATTGTAGTGCAGATTTCCTTTGCAAGCTTGCTTGGTTGGCCAAAAAGGGCGTATGCGTTTTTTCCTGAATATATTCAGGAAAAAACGCATACGCCCTTTTTGGCCAAGTGCATCATTGTGGACGTTCTGCCTCTTTTCCTATGCTTTCAATGCAATTCCAGTCTACCTCCTGAAATCGGTTTCCTGCAATTCTGCCCCGCTTTCAAGTCCTCTTGGCAGCCTTACTTCAGTATATTTTTGGACGATAGCTGTCATTTATAACTCTGCAGGTTTGTGAATTACAGTGCCCCTGAGCTCCTTTCTTCAACTCGCTTTCTTGTGAGCTGGCCGCAACACCGCAGGATGGCTTCAGGCCCTAATCTGGTTCCGGCACGGCACGCTGAGCCTTTGGTTAATTCCTCTTCCTGGTGGGAAATGAGAGTTAAATTTGCCCGTCCAGACACCTCCAGCTAGTCTCTCATTGGTTCTCCCTATTCCTGTTCATCTTCCGCAGAAATTGCAAACTGGGCCAAACAGGAGGTTAAAGGCGCTGACTCTCCAAGTGGGGAGAGTGTTAGTAAAGCGTCTGGAATGTTGCACCCGAGTACCAGGGGAGGAAAACTGAGACATATTTGAACACGTCTCCCGTTCACACGGTTGATCATACTCTGGGTTCCACATGCCTGTTTTAGCTGAAGGAAGAATACCTTAAACCTGGAGAGTTGAAACCCGTGGAATGGGTACCATGCAATATGACTTCAAAGGGTCTTCGTTTGCTCACCGAACCTCTCCAATCCTATCACTGCTGCGTTTATGCCCCTGTACAAATGCTTGATTCTCTTATGGAGACATAGCAATCCATAGGTTTTAAGATACTTACTAGTCAGGTACATTCTTAGGCGTTTAATATGGGGTGTTGAGTCCATTTCGTTGAGCAAGGAGTAGCTCTTGTCTATTCCATATTTGGCTTAAGGAACTTTATCTGTGCTCATTTCAATCTCTGGTTTTATGCAGCACCCCAACTCACCTTTCCCCTTAAGCAAGCATAAGTTGGTTTTCTAAATTTGAGACCCTCTTCTGTTTTGGAATTCAGTTCCTGTGTAACCAAGTTTACATTCCGTGTATTATTGATACCTTATGATGTTTCTTTTTCTGTGTGACTTATTTCAGTTAGAATCATCATACCTGAATCCACTCATTGTGCTGCTAAGGGCCTGATGACATAGATTTCATTGCTGAGTGATATTGCTTTGCAAGTAAATACCACAATTTCTTTATCCATTTTTCACTTTCTGCTATGTTGAACTTGTACTGTAAATGAGGTTCTTGTAAACAGAGGCGTCCCAAACTTTGGGGTGGCTGTGTCTTTTTGATTTTAATTTCCATAAGCTATAGGACCATAAGTGGAAGTGCCCTAGGCTCTGTTGCTTTGTTTTTTAGATGTTTCAGGAAACACCATACACTTCTCCCGAGTGTCTGTTGGCAATTTACATCCCGCCCATCAGCATAACAAGGCTCCCAGTTCTCCATGGCCTGTCCTACCTTGCTGGATTTTACACTTTTTTCAGATGGCCCATTTGACCGGGGGGAAGTGAGACTTCATTGTAGTGCAGATTTCCTTTGCAAGTTTGCTTGGTTGGCGAAAAAGGGCGTATACGTTTTTTCCTGAATATATTCAGGAAAAAACGCATACGCCCTTTTTGGCCAAGTGCATCATTGTGGACGTTCTGCCTCTTTTCCTATGCTTTCAATGCAATTCCAGTCTACCTCCTGAAATCGGTTTCCTGCAATTCTGCCCCCCTTTCAAGTCCTCTTGGCAGCCTTACTTCAGTATATTTTTGGACGATAGCTGTCATTTATAACTCTGCAGGTTTGTGAATTACAGTGCCCCTGAGCTCCTTTCTTCAACTCGCTTTCTTTTGAGCTGGCCGCAACACCGCAGGATGGCTTCAGGCTCTAATCTGGTTCCGGCACGGCACGCTGAGCCTTTGGTTATTTCCTCTTCCTGGTGGGAAATGAGAGTTAAATTTGCCCGTCCAGACACCTCCAGCTAGTCTCTCATTTGTTCTCCCTATTCCTGTTCATCTTCCGCAGGAATTGCAAACTGGGCCAAACAGGAGGTTAAAGGCGCTGACTCTCCAAGTCGGGAGAGTGTTAGTAAAGCATCTGGAATGTTGCACCCGAGTATCAGGGGAGGAAAACTGAGACATATTTGAACACGTCTACCGTTCACACGGTTGATCATACTCTGGGTTCCACATGCATGTTTTAGCTGAAGGAAGAATACCTTAAACCTGGAGAGTTGAGACCCGTGTAATGGGTACCATGCAATATGACTTCAAAGGGTCTTCATTTGCTCACCGAACCTCTCCAATCCTATCACTGCTGCGTTTATGCCCCTGTACACACGCTTGATTCTCTTTTGGAGACATAGCAATCCATAGGTTTTAAGATACTTACTAGTCAGGTACATTCTTAGGCGTTTAATATGGGATGTTGAGTCCATTTCGTCGAGCAAGGAGTAGCTCTTGTCTATTCCATATTTGGCTTAAGGAACTTTATCTGTGCTCATTTCAATCTCTGGTTTTATGCAGCACCCCAACTCACCTTTCCCCTTAAGCAAGCATAAGTTGGTTTTCTAAATTTGAGACGCTGTTCTGTTTTGGAATTCAGTTCCTGTGTAGCCAAGTTTACATTCCGTGTATTAGTGATATCTTATGATGTTTCTTTTTCTGTGTGACTTATTTCAGTTAGAATCATCATACCTGAATCCACTCATTGTGCTGCTAAGGGCCTGATGACATAGATTTCATTGCTGAGTGATATTGCTTTGTAAGTAAATACCACAACTTCTTTATCCATTTTTCACTTTCTGCGATGTTGAACTTGTACTGTAAACGAGGTTCTTGTAAACAGAGGCGTCCCAAACTTTGGGGTGGCTGTGTCTTTTTGATTTTAATTTCCCTAAGTTATAGGACCATAAGTGGAAGTGCCCTAGGCTCTGTTGCTTTGTTTTTTAGATGTTTCAGGAAACACCATACACTTCTCCCGAGTGTCTGTTGGCAATTTACATCCCGCCCATCAGCATAACAAGGCTCCCAGTTCTCCATGGCCTGTCCTGCCTTGCTGGATTTTACACTTTTTTCAGATGGCCCTTTTGACCGGGGGGAAGTGAGACTTCATTGTAGTGCAGATTTCCTTTGCAAGCTTGCTTGGTTGGCCAAAAAGGGCGTATGCGTTTTTTCCTGAATATATTCAGGAAAAAACGCATACGCCCTTTTTGGCCAAGTGCATCATTGTGGACGTTCTGCCTCTTTTCCTATGCTTTCAATGCAATTCCAGTCTACCTCCTGAAATCGGTTTCCTGCAATTCTGCCCCGCTTTCAAGTCCTCTTGGCAGCCTTACTTCAGTATATTTTTGGACGATAGCTGTCATTTATAACTCTGCAGGTTTGTGAATTACAGTGCCCCTGAGCTCCTTTCTTCAACTCGCTTTCTTTTGAGCTGGCCGCAACACCGCAGGATGGCTTCAGGCTCTAATCTGGTTCCGGCACGGCACGCTGAGCCTTTGGTTATTTCCTCTTCCTGGTGGGAAATGAGAGTTAAATTTGCCCGTCCAGACACCTCCAGCTTGTCTCTCATTGGTTCTCGCTATTCCTGTTCATCTTCCGCAGAAATTGCAAACTGGGCCAAACAGGAGGTTAAAGGCGCTGACTCTCCAAGTGGGGAGAGGGTTAGTAAAGCATCTGGAATGTTGCACCCAAGTACCAGGGAAGGAAAACTGAGATATATTTGAACACGTCTCCCGTTCACATGGTTGATCATACTCTGGGTTCCACATGCATGTTTTAGCTGAAGGAAGAATACCTTAAACCTGGAGAGTTGAGACCCGTGTAATGGGTACCATGCAATATGACTTCAAAGGGTCTTCATTTGCTCACCGAACCTCTCCAATCCTATCACTGCTGCGTTTATGCCCCTGTACACACGTTTGATTCTCTTTCGGAGACATAGCAATCCATAGGTTTTAAGATACTTACTAGTCAGGTACATTCTTAGGCGTTTAATATGGGGTGTTGAGTCCATTTCGTTGAGCAAGGAGTAGCTCTTGTCTATTCCATATTTGGCTTAAGGAACTTTATCTGTGCTCATTTCAATCTCTGGTTTTATGCAGCACCCCAACTCACCTTTCCCCTTAAGCAAGCATAAGTTGGTTTTCTAAATTTGACACGCTGTTCTGTTTTGGAATTCAGTTCCTGTGTAGCCAAGTTTACATTCCATGTATTAGTGATACCTTATGATGTTTCTTTTTCTGTGTGACTTATTTCAGTTAGAATCATCATACCTGAATCCACTCATTGTGCTGCTAAGGGCCTGATGACATAGATTTCATTGCTGAGTGATATTGCTTTGTAAGTAAATACCACAACTTCTTTATCCATTTTTCACTTTCTGCGATGTTGAACTTGTACTGTAAACGAGGTTCTTGTAAACAGAGGCCTCCCAAACTTTGGGGTGGCTGTGTCTTTTTGATTTTAATTTCCCTAAGCTATAGGACCATAAGTGGAAGTGCCCTAGGCTCTGTTGCTTTGTTTTTTAGATGTTTCAGGAAACACCGTACACTTCTCCGGAGTGTCTGTTGGCAATTTACATTCCGCCCATCAGCATGACAAGGCTCCCAGTTCTCCATGGCCTGTCCTGCCTTGCTGGATTTTACACTTTTTTCAGATGGCCCTTTTGACCGGGGGGAAGTGAGACTTCATTGTAGTGCAGATTTCCTTTGCAAGCTTGCTTTGTTGGCCAAAAAGGGCGTATGCGTTTTTTCCTGAATATATTCAGGAAAAAACGCATACGCCCTTTTTGGCCAAGTGCATCATTGTGGACGTTCTGCCTCTTTTCCTATGCTTTCAATGTAATTCCAGTCTACCTCCTGAAATCGGTTTCCTGCAATTCTGCCCCGCTTTCAAGTCCTCTTGGCAGCCTTACTTCAGTATATTTTTGGACGATAGCTGTCATTTATAACTCTGCAGGTTTGTGAATTACAGTGCCCCTGAGCTCCTTTCTTCAACTCGTTTTCTTGTGAGCTGGCCGCAACACCACAGGATGGCTTCAGGCCCTAATCTGGTTCCGGCACGGCACGCTGAGCCTTTGGTTATTTCCTCTTCCTGGTGGGAAATGAGAGTTAAATTTGCCCGTCCAGACACCTCCAGCTAGTCTCTCATTGGTTCTCGCTATTCCTGTTCATCTTCCGCAGAAATTGCAAACTGGGCCAAACAGGAGGTTAAAGGGACTGACTCTCCAAGTCGGGAGAGTGTTAGTAAAGCGTCTGGAATGTTGCACCCGAGTACCAGGGGAGGAAAACTGAGACATATTTGAACACGTCTCCCGATCACATGGTTGATCATACTCTGGGTTCCACATGCATGTTGTAGCTGTAGGAAGAATACCTTAAACCTGGGTAGTTGAAACCCGTGGAATGGGTACCATGCAATATGACTTCAAAGGGTCTTCATTTGCTCACCGAACCTCTCCAATCCTATCACTGCTGCGTTTATGCCCCTGTACACACGCTTGATTCTCTTTTGGAGACATAGCAATCCATAGGTTTTAAGATACTTACTAGTCAGGTACATTCTTAGGCGTTTAATATGGGATGTTGAGTCCATTTCGTTGAGCAAGGAGTAGCTCTTGTCTATTCCATATTTGGCTTAAGGAACTTTATCTGTGCTCATTTCAATCTCTGGTTTTATGCAGCACCCCAACTCACCTTTCCCCTTAAGCAAGCATAAGTTGGTTTTCTAAATTTGAGACGCTGTTCTGTTTTGGAATTCAGTTCCTGTGTAGCCAAGTTTACATTCCGTGTATTAGTGATATCTTATGATGTTTCTTTTTCTGTGTGACTTATTTCAGTTAGAATCATCATACCTGAATCCACTCATTGTGCTGCTAAGGGCCTGATGACATAGATTTCATTGCTGAGTGATATTGCTTTGTAAGTAAATACCACAACTTCTTTATCCATTTTTCACTTTCTGCGATGTTGAACTTGTACTGTAAACGAGGTTCTTGTAAACAGAGGCGTCCCAAACTTTGGGGTGGCTGTGTCTTTTTGATTTTAATTTCCCTAAGTTATAGGACCATAAGTGGAAGTGCCCTAGGCTCTGTTGCTTTGTTTTTTAGATGTTTCAGGAAACACCATACACTTCTCCCGAGTGTCTGTTGGCAATTTACATCCCGCCCATCAGCATAACAAGGCTCCCAGTTCTCCATGGCCTGTCCTGCCTTGCTGGATTTTACACTTTTTTCAGATGGCCCTTTTGACCGGGGGGAAGTGAGACTTCATTGTAGTGCAGATTTCCTTTGCAAGCTTGCTTGGTTGGCCAAAAAGGGCGTATGCGTTTTTTCCTGAATATATTCAGGAAAAAACGCATACGCCCTTTTTGGCCAAGTGCATCATTGTGGACGTTCTGCCTCTTTTCCTATGCTTTCAATGCAATTCCAGTCTACCTCCTGAAATCGGTTTCCTGCAATTCTGCCCCGCTTTCAAGTCCTCTTGGCAGCCTTACTTCAGTATATTTTTGGACGATAACTGTCATTTATAACTCTGCAGGTTTGTGAATTACAGTGCCCCTGAGCTCCTTTCTTCAACTCGCTTTCTTGTGAGCTGGCCGCAACACCGCAGGATGGCTTCAGGCCCTAATCTGGTTCCGGCACGGCACGCTGAGCCTTTGGTTATTTCCTCTTCCTGGTGGGAAATGAGAGTTAAATTTGCCCGTCCAGACACCTCCAGCTAGTCTCTCATTGGTTCTCCCTATTCCTGTTCATCTTCCGCAGAAATTGCAAACTGGGCCAAACAGGAGGTTAAAGGCGCTGACTCTCCAAGTGGGGAGAGTGTTAGTAAAGCGTCTGGAATGTTGCACCCGAGTACCAGGGGAGGAAAACTGAGACATATTTGAACACGTCTCCCGTTCACACGGTTGATCATACTCTGGGTTCCACATGCCTGTTTTAGCTGAAGGAAGAATACCTTAAACCTGGAGAGTTGAAACCCGTGGAATGGGTACCATGCAATATGACTTCAAAGGGTCTTCGTTTGCTCACCGAACCTCTCCAATCCTATCACTGCTGCGTTTATGCCCCTGTACAAATGCTTGATTCTCTTATGGAGACATAGCAATCCATAGGTTTTAAGATACTTACTAGTCAGGTACATTCTTAGGCGTTTAATATGGGGTGTTGAGTCCATTTCGTTGAGCAAGGAGTAGCTCTTGTCTATTCCATATTTGGCTTAAGGAACTTTATCTGTGCTCATTTCAATCTCTGGTTTTATGCAGCACCCCAACTCACCTTTCCCCTTAAGCAAGCATAAGTTGGTTTTCTAAATTTGAGACCCTCTTCTGTTTTGGAATTCAGTTCCTGTGTAACCAAGTTTACATTCCATGTATTATTGATACCTTATGATGTTTCTTTTTCTGTGTGACTTATTTCAGTTAGAATCATCATACCTGAATCCACTCATTGTGCTGCTAAGGGCCTGATGACATAGATTTCATTGCTGAGTGATATTGCTTTGCAAGTAAATACCACAATTTCTTTATCCATTTTTCACTTTCTGCTATGTTGAACTTGTACTGTAAATGAGGTTCTTGTAAACAGAGGCGTCCCAAACTTTGGGGTGGCTGTGTCTTTTTGATTTTAATTTCCATAAGCTATAGGACCATAAGTGGAAGTGCCCTAGGCTCTGTTGCTTTGTTTTTTAGATGTTTCAGGAAACACCATACACTTCTCCCGAGTGTCTGTTGGCAATTTACATCCCGCCCATCAGCATAACAAGGCTCCCAGTTCTCCATGGCCTGTCCTGCCTTGCTGGATTTTACACTTTTTTCAGATGGCCCTTTTGACCGGGGGGAAGTGAGACTTCATTGTAGTGCAGATTTCCTTTGCAAGTTTGCTTGGTTGGCGAAAAAGGGCGTATACGTTTTTTCCTGAATATATTCAGGAAAAAACGCATACGCCCTTTTTGGCCAAGTGCATCATTGTGGACGTTCTGCCTCTTTTCCTATGCTTTCAATGCAATTCCAGTCTACCTCCTGAAATCGGTTTCCTGCAATTCTGCCCCCCTTTCAAGTCCTCTTGGCAGCTTTACTTCAGTATATTTTTGGACGATAGCTGTCATTTATAACTCTGCAGGTTTGTGAATTACAGTGCCCCTGAGCTCCTTTCTTCAACTCGCTTTCTTTTGAGCTGGCCGCAACACCGCAGGATGGCTTCAGGCTCTAATCTGGTTCCGGCACGGCACGCTGAGCCTTTGGTTATTTCCTCTTCCTGGTGGGAAATGAGAGTTAAATTTGCCCGTCCAGACACCTCCAGCTAGTCTCTCATTGGTTCTCGCTATTCCTGTTCATCTTCCGCAGAAATTGCAAACTGGGCCAAACAGGAGGTTAAAGGGACTGACTCTCCAAGTCGGGAGAGTGTTAGTAAAGCGTCTGGAATGTTGCACCCGAGTACCAGGGGAGGAAAACTGAGACATATTTGAACACGTCTCCCGATCACATGGTTGATCATACTCTGGGTTCCACATGCATGTTGTAGCTGTAGGAAGAATACCTTAAACCTGGGTAGTTGAAACCCGTGGAATGGGTACCATGCAATATGACTTCAAAGGGTCTTCATTTGCTCACCGAACCTCTCCAATCCTATCACTGCTGCGTTTATGCCCCTGTACACACGCTTGATTCTCTTTTGGAGACATAGCAATCCATAGGTTTTAAGATACTTACTAGTCAGGTACATTCTTAGGCGTTTAATATGGGATGTTGAGTCCATTTCGTTGAGCAAGGAGTAGCTCTTGTCTATTCCATATTTGGCTTAAGGAACTTTATCTGTGCTCATTTCAATCTCTGGTTTTATGCAGCACCCCAACTCACCTTTCCCCTTAAGCAAGCATAAGTTGGTTTTCTAAATTTGAGACGCTGTTCTGTTTTGGAATTCAGTTCCTGTGTAGCCAAGTTTACATTCCGTGTATTAGTGATATCTTATGATGTTTCTTTTTCTGTGTGACTTATTTCAGTTAGAATCATCATACCTGAATCCACTCATTGTGCTGCTAAGGGCCTGATGACATAGATTTCATTGCTGAGTGATATTGCTTTGTAAGTAAATACCACAACTTCTTTATCCATTTTTCACTTTCTGCGATGTTGAACTTGTACTGTAAACGAGGTTCTTGTAAACAGAGGCGTCCCAAACTTTGGGGTGGCTGTGTCTTTTTGATTTTAATTTCCCTAAGTTATAGGACCATAAGTGGAAGTGCCCTAGGCTCTGTTGCTTTGTTTTTTAGATGTTTCAGGAAACACCATACACTTCTCCCGAGTGTCTGTTGGCAATTTACATCCCGCCCATCAGCATAACAAGGCTCCCAGTTCTCCATGGCCTGTCCTGCCTTGCTGGATTTTACACTTTTTTCAGATGGCCCTTTTGACCGGGGGGAAGTGAGACTTCATTGTAGTGCAGATTTCCTTTGCAAGCTTGCTTGGTTGGCCAAAAAGGGCGTATGCGTTTTTTCCTGAATATATTCAGGAAAAAACGCATACGCCCTTTTTGGCCAAGTGCATCATTGTGGACGTTCTGCCTCTTTTCCTATGCTTTCAATGCAATTCCAGTCTACCTCCTGAAATCGGTTTCCTGCAATTCTGCCCCGCTTTCAAGTCCTCTTGGCAGCCTTACTTCAGTATATTTTTGGACGATAGCTGTCATTTATAACTCTGCAGGTTTGTGAATTACAGTGCCCCTGAGCTCCTTTCTTCAACTCGCTTTCTTGTGAGCTGGCCGCAACACCGCAGGATGGCTTCAGGCCCTAATCTGGTTCCGGCACGGCACGCTGAGCCTTTGGTTAATTCCTCTTCCTGGTGGGAAATGAGAGTTAAATTTGCCCGTCCAGACACCTCCAGCTAGTCTCTCATTGGTTCTCCCTATTCCTGTTCATCTTCCGCAGAAATTGCAAACTGGGCCAAACAGGAGGTTAAAGGCGCTGACTCTCCAAGTGGGGAGAGTGTTAGTAAAGCGTCTGGAATGTTGCACCCGAGTACCAGGGGAGGAAAACTGAGACATATTTGAACACGTCTCCCGTTCACACGGTTGATCATACTCTGGGTTCCACATGCCTGTTTTAGCTGAAGGAAGAATACCTTAAACCTGGAGAGTTGAAACCCGTGGAATGGGTACCATGCAATATGACTTCAAAGGGTCTTCGTTTGCTCACCGAACCTCTCCAATCCTATCACTGCTGCGTTTATGCCCCTGTACAAATGCTTGATTCTCTTATGGAGACATAGCAATCCATAGGTTTTAAGATACTTACTAGTCAGGTACATTCTTAGGCGTTTAATATGGGGTGTTGAGTCCATTTCGTTGAGCAAGGAGTAGCTCTTGTCTATTCCATATTTGGCTTAAGGAACTTTATCTGTGCTCATTTCAATCTCTGGTTTTATGCAGCACCCCAACTCACCTTTCCCCTTAAGCAAGCATAAGTTGGTTTTCTAAATTTGAGACCCTCTTCTGTTTTGGAATTCAGTTCCTGTGTAACCAAGTTTACATTCCGTGTATTATTGATACCTTATGATGTTTCTTTTTCTGTGTGACTTATTTCAGTTAGAATCATCATACCTGAATCCACTCATTGTGCTGCTAAGGGCCTGATGACATAGATTTCATTGCTGAGTGATATTGCTTTGCAAGTAAATACCACAATTTCTTTATCCATTTTTCACTTTCTGCTATGTTGAACTTGTACTGTAAATGAGGTTCTTGTAAACAGAGGCGTCCCAAACTTTGGGGTGGCTGTGTCTTTTTGATTTTAATTTCCATAAGCTATAGGACCATAAGTGGAAGTGCCCTAGGCTCTGTTGCTTTGTTTTTTAGATGTTTCAGGAAACACCATACACTTCTCCCGAGTGTCTGTTGGCAATTTACATCCCGCCCATCAGCATAACAAGGCTCCCAGTTCTCCATGGCCTGTCCTACCTTGCTGGATTTTACACTTTTTTCAGATGGCCCATTTGACCGGGGGGAAGTGAGACTTCATTGTAGTGCAGATTTCCTTTGCAAGTTTGCTTGGTTGGCGAAAAAGGGCGTATACGTTTTTTCCTGAATATATTCAGGAAAAAACGCATACGCCCTTTTTGGCCAAGTGCATCATTGTGGACGTTCTGCCTCTTTTCCTATGCTTTCAATGCAATTCCAGTCTACCTCCTGAAATCGGTTTCCTGCAATTCTGCCCCCCTTTCAAGTCCTCTTGGCAGCCTTACTTCAGTATATTTTTGGACGATAGCTGTCATTTATAACTCTGCAGGTTTGTGAATTACAGTGCCCCTGAGCTCCTTTCTTCAACTCGCTTTCTTTTGAGCTGGCCGCAACACCGCAGGATGGCTTCAGGCTCTAATCTGGTTCCGGCACGGCACGCTGAGCCTTTGGTTATTTCCTCTTCCTGGTGGGAAATGAGAGTTAAATTTGCCCGTCCAGACACCTCCAGCTAGTCTCTCATTTGTTCTCCCTATTCCTGTTCATCTTCCGCAGGAATTGCAAACTGGGCCAAACAGGAGGTTAAAGGCGCTGACTCTCCAAGTCGGGAGAGTGTTAGTAAAGCATCTGGAATGTTGCACCCGAGTATCAGGGGAGGAAAACTGAGACATATTTGAACACGTCTACCGTTCACACGGTTGATCATACTCTGGGTTCCACATGCATGTTTTAGCTGAAGGAAGAATACCTTAAACCTGGAGAGTTGAGACCCGTGTAATGGGTACCATGCAATATGACTTCAAAGGGTCTTCATTTGCTCACCGAACCTCTCCAATCCTATCACTGCTGCGTTTATGCCCCTGTACACACGCTTGATTCTCTTTTGGAGACATAGCAATCCATAGGTTTTAAGATACTTACTAGTCAGGTACATTCTTAGGCGTTTAATATGGGATGTTGAGTCCATTTCGTCGAGCAAGGAGTAGCTCTTGTCTATTCCATATTTGGCTTAAGGAACTTTATCTGTGCTCATTTCAATCTCTGGTTTTATGCAGCACCCCAACTCACCTTTCCCCTTAAGCAAGCATAAGTTGGTTTTCTAAATTTGAGACGCTGTTCTGTTTTGGAATTCAGTTCCTGTGTAGCCAAGTTTACATTCCGTGTATTAGTGATATCTTATGATGTTTCTTTTTCTGTGTGACTTATTTCAGTTAGAATCATCATACCTGAATCCACTCATTGTGCTGCTAAGGGCCTGATGACATAGATTTCATTGCTGAGTGATATTGCTTTGTAAGTAAATACCACAACTTCTTTATCCATTTTTCACTTTCTGCGATGTTGAACTTGTACTGTAAACGAGGTTCTTGTAAACAGAGGCGTCCCAAACTTTGGGGTGGCTGTGTCTTTTTGATTTTAATTTCCCTAAGTTATAGGACCATAAGTGGAAGTGCCCTAGGCTCTGTTGCTTTGTTTTTTAGATGTTTCAGGAAACACCATACACTTCTCCCGAGTGTCTGTTGGCAATTTACATCCCGCCCATCAGCATAACAAGGCTCCCAGTTCTCCATGGCCTGTCCTGCCTTGCTGGATTTTACACTTTTTTCAGATGGCCCTTTTGACCGGGGGGAAGTGAGACTTCATTGTAGTGCAGATTTCCTTTGCAAGCTTGCTTGGTTGGCCAAAAAGGGCGTATGCGTTTTTTCCTGAATATATTCAGGAAAAAACGCATACGCCCTTTTTGGCCAAGTGCATCATTGTGGACGTTCTGCCTCTTTTCCTATGCTTTCAATGCAATTCCAGTCTACCTCCTGAAATCGGTTTCCTGCAATTCTGCCCCGCTTTCAAGTCCTCTTGGCAGCCTTACTTCAGTATATTTTTGGACGATAGCTGTCATTTATAACTCTGCAGGTTTGTGAATTACAGTGCCCCTGAGCTCCTTTCTTCAACTCGCTTTCTTTTGAGCTGGCCGCAACACCGCAGGATGGCTTCAGGCTCTAATCTGGTTCCGGCACGGCACGCTGAGCCTTTGGTTATTTCCTCTTCCTGGTGGGAAATGAGAGTTAAATTTGCCCGTCCAGACACCTCCAGCTTGTCTCTCATTGGTTCTCGCTATTCCTGTTCATCTTCCGCAGAAATTGCAAACTGGGCCAAACAGGAGGTTAAAGGCGCTGACTCTCCAAGTGGGGAGAGGGTTAGTAAAGCATCTGGAATGTTGCACCCAAGTACCAGGGAAGGAAAACTGAGATATATTTGAACACGTCTCCCGTTCACATGGTTGATCATACTCTGGGTTCCACATGCATGTTTTAGCTGAAGGAAGAATACCTTAAACCTGGAGAGTTGAGACCCGTGTAATGGGTACCATGCAATATGACTTCAAAGGGTCTTCATTTGCTCACCGAACCTCTCCAATCCTATCACTGCTGCGTTTATGCCCCTGTACACACGTTTGATTCTCTTTCGGAGACATAGCAATCCATAGGTTTTAAGATACTTACTAGTCAGGTACATTCTTAGGCGTTTAATATGGGGTGTTGAGTCCATTTCGTTGAGCAAGGAGTAGCTCTTGTCTATTCCATATTTGGCTTAAGGAACTTTATCTGTGCTCATTTCAATCTCTGGTTTTATGCAGCACCCCAACTCACCTTTCCCCTTAAGCAAGCATAAGTTGGTTTTCTAAATTTGACACGCTGTTCTGTTTTGGAATTCAGTTCCTGTGTAGCCAAGTTTACATTCCATGTATTAGTGATACCTTATGATGTTTCTTTTTCTGTGTGACTTATTTCAGTTAGAATCATCATACCTGAATCCACTCATTGTGCTGCTAAGGGCCTGATGACATAGATTTCATTGCTGAGTGATATTGCTTTGTAAGTAAATACCACAACTTCTTTATCCATTTTTCACTTTCTGCGATGTTGAACTTGTACTGTAAACGAGGTTCTTGTAAACAGAGGCCTCCCAAACTTTGGGGTGGCTGTGTCTTTTTGATTTTAATTTCCCTAAGCTATAGGACCATAAGTGGAAGTGCCCTAGGCTCTGTTGCTTTGTTTTTTAGATGTTTCAGGAAACACCGTACACTTCTCCGGAGTGTCTGTTGGCAATTTACATTCCGCCCATCAGCATGACAAGGCTCCCAGTTCTCCATGGCCTGTCCTGCCTTGCTGGATTTTACACTTTTTTCAGATGGCCCTTTTGACCGGGGGGAAGTGAGACTTCATTGTAGTGCAGATTTCCTTTGCAAGCTTGCTTTGTTGGCCAAAAAGGGCGTATGCGTTTTTTCCTGAATATATTCAGGAAAAAACGCATACGCCCTTTTTGGCCAAGTGCATCATTGTGGACGTTCTGCCTCTTTTCCTATGCTTTCAATGTAATTCCAGTCTACCTCCTGAAATCGGTTTCCTGCAATTCTGCCCCGCTTTCAAGTCCTCTTGGCAGCCTTACTTCAGTATATTTTTGGACGATAGCTGTCATTTATAACTCTGCAGGTTTGTGAATTACAGTGCCCCTGAGCTCCTTTCTTCAACTCGTTTTCTTGTGAGCTGGCCGCAACACCACAGGATGGCTTCAGGCCCTAATCTGGTTCCGGCACGGCACGCTGAGCCTTTGGTTATTTCCTCTTCCTGGTGGGAAATGAGAGTTAAATTTGCCCGTCCAGACACCTCCAGCTAGTCTCTCATTGGTTCTCGCTATTCCTGTTCATCTTCCGCAGAAATTGCAAACTGGGCCAAACAGGAGGTTAAAGGGACTGACTCTCCAAGTCGGGAGAGTGTTAGTAAAGCGTCTGGAATGTTGCACCCGAGTACCAGGGGAGGAAAACTGAGACATATTTGAACACGTCTCCCGATCACATGGTTGATCATACTCTGGGTTCCACATGCATGTTGTAGCTGTAGGAAGAATACCTTAAACCTGGGTAGTTGAAACCCGTGGAATGGGTACCATGCAATATGACTTCAAAGGGTCTTCATTTGCTCACCGAACCTCTCCAATCCTATCACTGCTGCGTTTATGCCCCTGTACACACGCTTGATTCTCTTTTGGAGACATAGCAATCCATAGGTTTTAAGATACTTACTAGTCAGGTACATTCTTAGGCGTTTAATATGGGATGTTGAGTCCATTTCGTTGAGCAAGGAGTAGCTCTTGTCTATTCCATATTTGGCTTAAGGAACTTTATCTGTGCTCATTTCAATCTCTGGTTTTATGCAGCACCCCAACTCACCTTTCCCCTTAAGCAAGCATAAGTTGGTTTTCTAAATTTGAGACGCTGTTCTGTTTTGGAATTCAGTTCCTGTGTAGCCAAGTTTACATTCCGTGTATTAGTGATATCTTATGATGTTTCTTTTTCTGTGTGACTTATTTCAGTTAGAATCATCATACCTGAATCCACTCATTGTGCTGCTAAGGGCCTGATGACATAGATTTCATTGCTGAGTGATATTGCTTTGTAAGTAAATACCACAACTTCTTTATCCATTTTTCACTTTCTGCGATGTTGAACTTGTACTGTAAACGAGGTTCTTGTAAACAGAGGCGTCCCAAACTTTGGGGTGGCTGTGTCTTTTTGATTTTAATTTCCCTAAGTTATAGGACCATAAGTGGAAGTGCCCTAGGCTCTGTTGCTTTGTTTTTTAGATGTTTCAGGAAACACCATACACTTCTCCCGAGTGTCTGTTGGCAATTTACATCCCGCCCATCAGCATAACAAGGCTCCCAGTTCTCCATGGCCTGTCCTGCCTTGCTGGATTTTACACTTTTTTCAGATGGCCCTTTTGACCGGGGGGAAGTGAGACTTCATTGTAGTGCAGATTTCCTTTGCAAGCTTGCTTGGTTGGCCAAAAAGGGCGTATGCGTTTTTTCCTGAATATATTCAGGAAAAAACGCATACGCCCTTTTTGGCCAAGTGCATCATTGTGGACGTTCTGCCTCTTTTCCTATGCTTTCAATGCAATTCCAGTCTACCTCCTGAAATCGGTTTCCTGCAATTCTGCCCCGCTTTCAAGTCCTCTTGGCAGCCTTACTTCAGTATATTTTTGGACGATAGCTGTCATTTATAACTCTGCAGGTTTGTGAATTACAGTGCCCCTGAGCTCCTTTCTTCAACTCGCTTTCTTGTGAGCTGGCCGCAACACCGCAGGATGGCTTCAGGCCCTAATCTGGTTCCGGCACGGCACGCTGAGCCTTTGGTTATTTCCTCTTCCTGGTGGGAAATGAGAGTTAAATTTGCCCGTCCAGACACCTCCAGCTAGTCTCTCATTGGTTCTCCCTATTCCTGTTCATCTTCCGCAGAAATTGCAAACTGGGCCAAACAGGAGGTTAAAGGCGCTGACTCTCCAAGTGGGGAGAGTGTTAGTAAAGCGTCTGGAATGTTGCACCCGAGTACCAGGGGAGGAAAACTGAGACATATTTGAACACGTCTCCCGTTCACACGGTTGATCATACTCTGGGTTCCACATGCCTGTTTTAGCTGAAGGAAGAATACCTTAAACCTGGAGAGTTGAAACCCGTGGAATGGGTACCATGCAATATGACTTCAAAGGGTCTTCGTTTGCTCACCGAACCTCTCCAATCCTATCACTGCTGCGTTTATGCCCCTGTACAAATGCTTGATTCTCTTATGGAGACATAGCAATCCATAGGTTTTAAGATACTTACTAGTCAGGTACATTCTTAGGCGTTTAATATGGGGTGTTGAGTCCATTTCGTTGAGCAAGGAGTAGCTCTTGTCTATTCCATATTTGGCTTAAGGAACTTTATCTGTGCTCATTTCAATCTCTGGTTTTATGCAGCACCCCAACTCACCTTTCCCCTTAAGCAAGCATAAGTTGGTTTTCTAAATTTGAGACCCTGTTCTGTTTTGGAATTCAGTTCCTGTGTAGCCAAGTTTACATTCCGTGTATTAGTGATATCTTATGATGTTTCTTTTTCTGTGTGACTTATTTCAGTTAGAATCATCGTACCTGAATCCACTCATTATGCTGCTACGGGCCTGATGACATAGATTTCATTGCTGAGTGATACTGCATTGTACGTAAGTACCACAAGTTGTTTATCCATATTTCACTTTCTGTGATATTGAACTTGTATGGTAAATGAGGTTCTTGTAAACAGAGGCGTCCCAAATTGGGGTGGCTGTGTCTTTTTGATTTTAATTTCCCTAAGCTATAGGACCATAAGTGGAAGTGCCCTAGGCTCTGTTGCTTTGTTTTTTAGATGTTTCAGGAAACACCATACACTTCTCCCGAGTGTCTGTTGGCAATTTACATCCCGCCCATCAGCATAACAAGGCTCCCAGTTCTCCATGGCCTGTCCTGCCTTTCTGGATTTTACACTTTTTTCAGATGGCCCTTTTGACCAGGGGGAAGTGAGACTTCATTGTAGTGCAGATTTCCTTTGCAAGCTTGCTTGGTTGGTCAAAAAGGGCATATGCGTTTTTTCCTGAATATATTCAGGAAAAAACGCATACGCCCTTTTTGGCTAAGTGCATCATTGTGGACGTTCTGCCTCTTTTCCTATGCTTTCAATGCAATTCCAGTCTACCTCCTGAAATCGGTTTCCTGCAATTCTGCCCCGCTTTCAAGTCCTCTTGGCAGCCTTACTTCAGTATATTTTTGGACGATAGCTGTCATTTATAACTCTGCAGGTTTGTGCATTACAGTGCCCCTGAGCTCCTTTCTTCAACTCGCTTTCTTGTGAGCTGGCCGCAACACCGCAGGATGGCTTCAGGCCCTAACCTGGTTCCGGCACGGCATGCTGCGCCTTTGGTTATTTCCTCTTCCTGGTGGGAAATGAGAGTTAAATTTGCCCGTCCAGACACCTCCAGCTAGTCTCTCATTGGTTCTCCCTATTCCTGTTCATCTTCCGCAGAAATTGCAAACTGGACCAAACAGGAGGTTAAAGGCGCTGACTCTCCAAGTGGGGAGAGTGTTAGTAAAGCGTCTGGAATGTTGCACCCGAGTACCAGGGGAGGAAAACTGAGACATATTTGAACACGTCTCCCGTTCACACGGTTGATCATACTCTGGGTTCCACATGCATGTTTTAGCTGAAGGAAGAATACCTTAAACGTGGGTTGTTGAAACCCGTGGAATGGGTACCATGCAATATGACTTTAAAGGGTCTTCATCTGCTCACCGAACCTCTCCAATCCTATCACTGCTGCGTTAATGCCCCGGTACACACGCTTGATTCTCTTATGGAGACATAGCAATCCATAGGTTTTAAGATACTTACTAGTCAGGTACATTCTTAGGCGTTTAATATGCGGTGTTGAGTCCATTTAGTTGAGCAAGGAGTAGCTCTTGTCTATTCCATATTTGGCTTAAGGAACTTTATCTGTGCTCATTTCAATCTCTGATTTTATGTAGCACCCCAACTCACCTTTGCCCTTAAGCAAGCATAAGTTGGTTTTCTAAATTTGAGACCCTGTTCTGTTTTGGAATTCAGTTCCTGTGTAGCCAAGTTTACATTCCGTGTATTAGTGATATCTTATGATGTTTCTT
Organism: Globicephala melas; assembly: GCF_963455315.2. Classification (NCBI taxonomy): domain Eukaryota; kingdom Metazoa; phylum Chordata; class Mammalia; order Artiodactyla; family Delphinidae; genus Globicephala; species Globicephala melas. Next base: position 89,405 of record NW_027207794.1, read on the forward strand.
TTTCTGTGTGACTTATTTCAGTTAGAATCATCGTACCTGAATCCACTCATTATGCTGCTATGGGCCTGATGACATAGATTTCATTGCTGAGTGATACTGCATTGTACGTAAGTACCACAAGTTGTTTATCCATATTTCACTTTCTGTGATATTGAACTTGTACGGTAAATGAGGTTCTTGTAAACAGAGGCGTCCCAAATTGGGGTGGCTGTGTCTTTTTGATTTTAATTTCCCTAAGCTATAGGACCATAAGTGGAAGTGCCCTAGGCTCTGTTGCTTTGTTTCTTAGATGTTTCAGGAAACACCATACACTTCTCCCGAGTGTCTGTTGGCAATTTACATCCCGCCCATCAGCATAACAAGGCTCCCAGTTCTCCATGGCTTGTCCTGCCTTTCTGGATTTTACACTTTTTTCAGATGGCCCTTTTGACCGGGGGGAAGTGAGACTTCATTGTAGTGCAGATTTCCTTTGCAAGTTTGCTTGGTTGGCCAAAAAGGGCGTATGCGTTTTTTCCTGAATATATTCAGGAAAAAACGCATACGCCCTTTTTGGCCAAGTGCATCATTGTGGACGTTCTGCCTCTTTTCCTATGCTTTCAATGCAATTCCAGTCTACCTCCTGAAATCGGTTTCCTGCAATTCTGCCCCGCTTTCAAGTCCTCTTGGCAGCCTTACTTCAGTATATTTTTGGACGATAGCTGTCATTTATAACTCTGCAGGTTTGTGAATTACAGTGCCCCTGAGCTCCTTTCTTCAACTCGCTTTCTTGTGACCTGGCCGCAACACCGCAGGATGGCTTCAGGCCCTAATCTGGTTCCGGCACGGCACGCTGAGCCTTTGGTTATTTCCTCTTCCTGGTGGGAAATGAGAGTTAAATTTGCCCGTCCAGACACCTCCAGCTAGTCTCTCATTGGTTCTCCCTATTCCTGTTCATCTTCCGCAGAAATTGCAAACTGGGCCAAACAGGAGGTTAAAGGGACTGACTCTCCAAGTCGGGAGAGTGTTAGTAAAGCGTCTGGAATGTTGCACCCGAGTACCAGGGTATGAAAACTGAGACATATTTGAACACGTCTCCCGATCACATGGTTGATCATACTCTAGGTTCCACATGCATGTTTTAGCTGAAGGAAGAATACCTTAAACCTGGGTAGTTGAGACCCGTGTAATGGGTACCATGCAATATGACTTCAAAGGGTCTTCATTTGCTCACCGAACCTCTCCAATCCTATAACTGCTGCGTTTATGCCCCGTACACACACTTGATTGTCTTTCGGAGACATAGCAATCCATAGGTTTTAAGATACTTAAGAGTCAGGTACATTCTTAGGCGTTTAATATGCGGTGTTGAGTCCATTTCGTTGAGCAAGGAGTAGCTCTTGTCTATTCCATATTTGGCTTAAGGAACTTTATCTGTGCTCATTTCAATCTCTGGTTTTATGCAGCACCCCAACTCACCTTTCCCCTTAAGCAAGCATAAGTTGGTTTTCTAAATTTGAGACCCTGTTCTGTTCTGTAATTCAGTTCCTGTGTAGCCAAGTTTACATACCGTGTATTACTGATACCTTAAGATGTTTCTTTTTCTGTGAGACTTATTTCAGTTAGAATCATCATACCTGAATCCACTCATTGTGCTTCTAAGGGCCTGATGACATAGATTTCATTGCTGAGTGATATTGCTTTGCAAGTAAATACCACAATTTCTTTATCCATTTTTCACTTTCTGTGATATTGAACTTGTACGGTAAACGAGGTTCTTGTAAACAGAGGCGTCCCAAACATTGGGGTGGCTGTATCTTTTTTTTTTTTTTTAACATCTTTATTGGGGTATAATTGCTTTACAATGGTGTGTTAGTTTCTGCTTTATAACAAAGTGAATCAGTCATACATAAACCTATGTTCCCATATGTCTTCCCTGTTGCGTCTCCCTCCCTCCCACCCTCCCCATCCCACCCCTCCAGGCTGTCACAAAGCACCGAGCCAATATCCCTGTGCCATGCGGCTGCTTCCCACTAGCTATCTACCTTACTGCGTTTGTTAGTGTGTATATGCCCATGACTCTCTCTCGCCCTGTCACAGCTCACCCTTCCCCCTCCCCATAACCTCAAGTCCGTTCTCTAAGAGGTCTGCGTCTTTATTCCTGCTTTACCCCTAGGTTCTTCATGACATTTTTTTCTTAAATTCCATATATATGTGTTAGCATACGGTATTTGTCTTTTTCTTTCTGACTTACTTCACTCTGTATGACAGACTCTAGGTCTATCCACCTCATTACAAATAGCTCAATTTCGTTTCTTTTTATGGCTGAGTAATATTCCATTGTATATATGTGCCACATCTTCTTTATCCATTCATCCGATGACGGGCACTTAGGTTGTTTCCATCTCCGGGCTATTGTAAATAGAGCTGCAATAAACCAAAATTCAAAAAGAGGCATGGCTGTATCTTTTTGATTTTAATTTCCCTAAGCTATAGGACCATAAGTGGAAGTGCCCTAGGCTCTGTTGCTTTGTTTTTTAGATGTTTCAGGAAACACCATACACTTCTCCCGAGTGTCTGTTGGCAATTTACATCCCGCCCATCAGCATAACAAGGCTCC
>NW_027207795.1:0-91639 GCF_963455315.2 Globicephala melas
AAGTTGGTTTTCTAAATTTGAGACCCTGTTCTGTTCTGTAATTCAGTTCCTGTGTAGCCAAGTTTACATTCCGTGTATTACTGATATCTTATGATGTTTCTTTTTCTGTGTGACTTATTTCAGTTAGAATCATCGTACCTGAATCCACTCATTGTGCTGCTACGGGCCTGATGACATAGATTTCACTGCTGAGTGATACTGCATTGTACGTAAGTACCACAAGTTCTTTATCCATTTTTCACTTTCTGTGATATTGAACTTGTACGGTAAACGAGGTTCTTGTAAACAGAGGCGTCCCAAACATTGGGGTGGCTGTGTCTTTTTGATTTTAATTTCCCTAAGCTATAGGACCATAAGTGGAAGTGCCCTAGGCTCTGTTGCTTTGTTTTTTAGATGTTTCAGGAAACACCATACACTTCTCCCGAGTGTCTGTTGGCAGTTTACATCCCGCCCATCAGCATAACAAGGCTCCCAGTTCTCCATGGCCTGTCCTGCCTTTCTGGATTTTACACTTTTTTCAGATGGCCCTTTTGACCGGGGGGAAGTGAGACTTCATTGTAGTGCAGATTTCCTTTGCAAGCTTGCTTGGTTGGCCAAAAAGGGCGTATGCGTTCTTTCCTGAATATATTCAGGAAAAACGCATACGCCCTTTTTGGCCAAGTGCATCATTGTGGACGTTCTGCCTCTTTTCCTATGCTTTCAATGCAATTCCAGTCTACCTCCTGAAATCGGTTTCCTGCAATTCTGCCCCGCTTTCAAGTCCTCTTGGCAGCCTTACTTCAGTATATTTTTGGACGATAGTTGTCATTTATAACTCTGCAGGTTTGTGAATTACAGTGCCCCTGAGCTCCTTTCTTCAACTCGTTTTCTTGTGAGCTGGCCGCAACACCGCAGGATGGCTTCAGGCCCTAATCTGGTTCCGGCACGGCACGCTGAGCCTTTGGTTATTTCCTCTTCCTGGTGGGAAATGAGAGTTAAATTTGCCCGTCCAGACACCTCCAGCTAGTCTCTCATTGGTTCTCGCTATTCCTGTTCATCTTCCGCAGAAATTGCAAACTGGGCCAAACAGGAGGTTAAAGGGACTGACTCTCCAAGTCGGGAGAGTGTTAGTAAAGCGTCTGGAATGTTGCACCCGAGTACCAGGGTACGAAAACTGAGACATATTTGAACACGTCTCCCGATCACATGGTTGATCATACTCTAGGTTCCACATGCATGTTTTAGCTGAAGGAAGAATACCTTAAACCTGGGTAGTTGAAACCCGTGGAATGGGTACCATGCAATATGACTTCAAAGGGTCTTCATTTGCTCACCGAACCTCTCCAATCCTATCACTGCTGCGTTTATGTCCCTGTACACATGCTTGATTCTCTTTCGGAGACATAGCAATCCATAGGTTTTAAGATACTTAAGAGTCAGGTACATTCTTAGGCGTTTAATATGCGGTGTTGAGTCCATTTCGTTGAGCAAGGAGTAGCTCTTGTCTATTCCATATTTGGCTTAAGGAACTTTATCTGTGCTCATTTCAATCTCTGGTTTTATGCAGCACCCCAACTCACCTTTACCCTTAAACAAGCATAAGTTGGTTTTCTAAATTTGAGACCCTGTTCTGTTCTGTAATTCAGTTCCTGTGTAGCCAAGTTTACATTCCGTGTATTACTGATATCTTATGATGTTTCTTTTTCTGTGTGACTTATTTCAGTTAGAATCATCGTACCTGAATCCACTCATTGTGCTGCTACGGGCCTGATGACATAGATTTCACTGCTGAGTGATACTGCATTGTACGTAAGTACCACAAGTTCTTTATCCATTTTCACTTTCTGTGATATTGAACTTGTACGGTAAACGAGGTTCTTGTAAACAGAGGCGTCCCAAACATTGGGGTGGCTGTGTCTTTTTGATTTTAATTTCCCTAAGCTATAGGACCATAAGTGGAAGTGCCCTAGGCTCTGTTGCTTTGTTTTTTAGATGTTTCAGGAAACACCATACACTTCTCCCGAGTGTCTGTTGGCAGTTTACATCCCGCCCATCAGCATAACAAGGCTCCCAGTTCTCCATGGCCTGTCCTGCCTTTCTGGATTTTACACTTTTTTCAGATGGCCCTTTTGACCGGGGGGAAGTGAGACTTCATTGTAGTGCAGATTTCCTTTGCAAGCTTGCTTGGTTGGCCAAAAAGGGCGTATGCGTTTTTTCCTGAATATATTCAGGAAAAAACGCATACGCCCTTTTGGCCAAGTGCATCATTGTGGACGTTCTGCCTCTTTTCCTATGCTTTCAATGCAATTCCAGTCTACCTCCTGAAATCGGTTTCCTGCAATTCTGCCCCGCTTTCAAGTCCTCTCTTGGCAGCCTTACTTCAGTATATTTTTGGACGATAGCTGTCATTTATAACTCTGCAGGTTTGTGAATTACAGTGCCCCTGAGCTCCTTTCTTCAACTCGTTTTCTTGTGAGCTGGCCGCAACACCGCAGGATGGCTTCAGGCCCTAATCTGGTTCCGGCACGGCACGCTGAGCCTTTGGTTATTCCTCTTCCTGGTGGAAATGAGAGTTAAATTTGCCCGTCCAGACACCTCCAGCTAGTCTCTCATTGGTTCTCGCTATTCCTGTTCATCTTCCGCAGAAATTGCAAACTGGGCCAAACAGGAGGTTAAAGGGACTGACTCTCCAAGTCGGGAGAGTGTTAGTAAAGCGTCTGGAATGTTGCACCCGAGTACCAGGGTACGAAAACTGAGACATATTTGAACACGTCTCCCGATCACATGGTTGATCATACTCTAGGTTCCACATGCATGTTTTAGCTGAAGGAAGAATACCTTAAACCTGGGTAGTTGAAACCCGTGGAATGGGTACCATGCAATATGACTTCAAAGGGTCTTCATTTGCTCACCGAACCTCTCCAATCCTATCACTGCTGCGTTTATGTCCCTGTACACATGCTTGATTCTCTTTCGGAGACATAGCAATCCATAGGTTTTAAGATACTTAAGAGTCAGGTACATTCTTAGGCGTTTAATATGCGGTGTTGAGTCCATTTCGTTGAGCAAGGAGTAGCTCTTGTCTATTCCATATTTGGCTTAAGGAACTTTATCTGTGCTCATTTCAATCTCTGGTTTTATGCAGCACCCCAACTCACCTTTACCCTTAAACAAGCATAAGTTGGTTTTCTAAATTTGAGACCCTGTTCTGTTCTGTAATTCAGTTCCTGTGTAGCCAAGTTTACATTCCGTGTATTACTGATATCTTATGATGTTTCTTTTTCTGTGTGACTTATTTCAGTTAGAATCATCGTACCTGAATCCACTCATTGTGCTGCTACGGGCCTGATGACATAGATTTCACTGCTGAGTGATACTGCATTGTACGTAAGTACCACAAGTTCTTTATCCATTTTTCACTTTCTGTGATATTGAACTTGTACGGTAAACGAGGTTCTTGTAAACAGAGGCGTCCCAAACATTGGGGTGGCTGTGTCTTTTTGATTTTAATTTCCCTAAGCTATAGGACCATAAGTGGAAGTGCCCTAGGCTCTGTTGCTTTGTTTTTTAGATGTTTCAGGAAACACCATACACTTCTCCCGAGTGTCTGTTGGCAGTTTACATCCCGCCCATCAGCATAACAAGGCTCCCAGTTCTCCATGGCCTGTCCTGCCTTTCTGGATTTTACACTTTTTTCAGATGGCCCTTTTGACCGGGGGGAAGTGAGACTTCATTGTAGTGCAGATTTCCTTTGCAAGCTTGCTTGGTTGGCCAAAAAGGGCGTATGCGTTTTTTCCTGAATATATTCAGGAAAAAACGCATACGCCCTTTTTGGCCAAGTGCATCATTGTGGACGTTCTGCCTCTTTTCCTATGCTTTCAATGCAATTCCAGTCTACCTCCTGAAATCGGTTTCCTGCAATTCTGCCCCGCTTTCAAGTCCTCTTGGCAGCCTTACTTCAGTATATTTTTGGACGATAGCTGTCATTTATAACTCTGCAGGTTTGTGAATTACAGTGCCCCTGAGCTCCTTTCTTCAACTCGTTTTCTTGTGAGCTGGCCGCAACACCGCAGGATGGCTTCAGGCCCTAATCTGGTTCCGGCACGGCACGCTGAGCCTTTGGTTATTTCCTCTTCCTGGTGGGAAATGAGAGTTAAATTTGCCCGTCCAGACACCTCCAGCTAGTCTCTCATTGGTTCTCGCTATTCCTGTTCATCTTCCGCAGAAATTGCAAACTGGGCCAAACAGGAGGTTAAAGGGACTGACTCTCCAAGTCGGGAGAGTGTTAGTAAAGCGTCTGGAATGTTGCACCCGAGTACCAGGGTACGAAAACTGAGACATATTTGAACACGTCTCCCGATCACATGGTTGATCATACTCTAGGTTCCACATGCATGTTTTAGCTGAAGGAAGAATACCTTAAACCTGGGTAGTTGAAACCCGTGGAATGGGTACCATGCAATATGACTTCAAAGGGTCTTCATTTGCTCACCGAACCTCTCCAATCCTATCACTGCTGCGTTTATGTCCCTGTACACATGCTTGATTCTCTTTCGGAGACATAGCAATCCATAGGTTTTAAGATACTTAAGAGTCAGGTACATTCTTAGGCGTTTAATATGCGGTGTTGAGTCCATTTCGTTGAGCAAGGAGTAGCTCTTGTCTATTCCATATTTGGCTTAAGGAACTTTATCTGTGCTCATTTCAATCTCTGGTTTTATGCAGCACCCCAACTCACCTTTACCCTTAAACAAGCATAAGTTGGTTTTCTAAATTTGAGACCCTGTTCTGTTCTGTAATTCAGTTCCTGTGTAGCCAAGTTTACATTCCGTGTATTACTGATATCTTATGATGTTTCTTTTTCTGTGTGACTTATTTCAGTTAGAATCATCGTACCTGAATCCACTCATTGTGCTGCTACGGGCCTGATGACATAGATTTCACTGCTGAGTGATACTGCATTGTACGTAAGTACCACAAGTTCTTTATCCATTTTTCACTTTCTGTGATATTGAACTTGTACGGTAAACGAGGTTCTTGTAAACAGAGGCGTCCCAAACATTGGGGTGGCTGTGTCTTTTTGATTTTAATTTCCCTAAGCTATAGGACCATAAGTGGAAGTGCCCTAGGCTCTGTTGCTTTGTTTTTTAGATGTTTCAGGAAACACCATACACTTCTCCCGAGTGTCTGTTGGCAGTTTACATCCCGCCCATCAGCATAACAAGGCTCCCAGTTCTCCATGGCCTGTCCTGCCTTTCTGGATTTTACACTTTTTTCAGATGGCCCTTTTGACCGGGGGGAAGTGAGACTTCATTGTAGTGCAGATTTCCTTTGCAAGCTTGCTTGGTTGGCCAAAAAGGGCGTATGCGTTCTTTCCTGAATATATTCAGGAAAAAACGCATACGCCCTTTTTGGCCAAGTGCATCATTGTGGACGTTCTGCCTCTTTTCCTATGCTTTCAATGCAATTCCAGTCTACCTCCTGAAATCGGTTTCCTGCAATTCTGCCCCGCTTTCAAGTCCTCTTGGCAGCCTTACTTCAGTATATTTTTGGACGATAGCTGTCATTTATAACTCTGCAGGTTTGTGAATTACAGTGCCCCTGAGCTCCTTTCTTCAACTCGCTTTCTTGTGAGCTGGCCGCAACACCGCAGGATGGCTTCAGGCCCTAATCTGGTTCCGGCACGGCACGCTGAGCCTTTGGTTATTTCCTCTTCCTGGTGGGAAATGAGAGTTAAATTTGCCCGTCCAGACACCTCCAGCTAGTCTCTCATTGGTTCTCGCTATTCCTGTTCATCTTCCGCAGAAATTGCAAACTGGGCCAAACAGGAGGTTAAAGGGACTGACTCTCCAAGTCGGGAGAGTGTTAGTAAAGCGTCTGGAATGTTGCACCCGAGTACCAGGGTACGAAAACTGAGACATATTTGAACACGTCTCCCGATCACATGGTTGATCATACTCTAGGTTCCACATGCATGTTTTAGCTGAAGGAAGAATACCTTAAACCTGGGTAGTTGAAACCCGTGGAATGGGTACCATGCAATATGACTTCAAAGGGTCTTCATTTGCTCACCGAACCTCTCCAATCCTATCACTGCTGCGTTTATGTCCCTGTACACATGCTTGATTCTCTTTCGGAGACATAGCAATCCATAGGTTTTAAGATACTTAAGAGTCAGGTACATTCTTAGGCGTTTAATATGCGGTGTTGAGTCCATTTCGTTGAGCAAGGAGTAGCTCTTGTCTATTCCATATTTGGCTTAAGGAACTTTATCTGTGCTCATTTCAATCTCTGGTTTTATGCAGCACCCCAACTCACCTTTACCCTTAAACAAGCATAAGTTGGTTTTCTAAATTTGAGACCCTGTTCTGTTCTGTAATTCAGTTCCTGTGTAGCCAAGTTTACATTCCGTGTATTACTGATATCTTATGATGTTTCTTTTTCTGTGTGACTTATTTCAGTTAGAATCATCGTACCTGAATCCACTCATTGTGCTGCTACGGGCCTGATGACATAGATTTCACTGCTGAGTGATACTGCATTGTACGTAAGTACCACAAGTTCTTTATCCATTTTTCACTTTCTGTGATATTGAACTTGTACGGTAAACGAGGTTCTTGTAAACAGAGGCGTCCCAAACATTGGGGTGGCTGTGTCTTTTTGATTTTAATTTCCCTAAGCTATAGGACCATAAGTGGAAGTGCCCTAGGCTCTGTTGCTTTGTTTTTTAGATGTTTCAGGAAACACCATACACCTCTCCCGAGTGTCTGTTGGCAGTTTACATCCCGCCCATCAGCATAACAAGGCTCCCAGTTCTCCATGGCCTGTCCTGCCTTTCTGGATTTTACACTTTTTTCAGATGGCCCTTTTGACCGGGGGGAAGTGAGACTTCATTGTAGTGCAGATTTCCTTTGCAAGCTTGCTTGGTTGGCCAAAAAGGGCGTATGCGTTTTTTCCTGAATATATTCAGGAAAAAACGCATACGCCCTTTTTGGCCAAGTGCATCATTGTGGACGTTCTGCCTCTTTTCCTATGCTTTCAATGCAATTCCAGTCTACCTCCTGAAATCGGTTTCCTGCAATTCTGCCCCGCTTTCAAGTCCTCTTGGCAGCCTTACTTCAGTATATTTTTGGACGATAGCTGTCATTTATAACTCTGCAGGTTTGTGAATTACAGTGCCCCTGAGCTCCTTTCTTCAACTCGTTTTCTTGTGAGCTGGCCGCAACACCGCAGGATGGCTTCAGGCCCTAATCTGGTTCCGGCACGGCACGCTGAGCCTTTGGTTATTTCCTCTTCCTGGTGGGAAATGAGAGTTAAATTTGCCCGTCCAGACACCTCCAGCTAGTCTCTCATTGGTTCTCGCTATTCCTGTTCATCTTCCGCAGAAATTGCAAACTGGGCCAAACAGGAGGTTAAAGGGACTGACTCTCCAAGTCGGGAGAGTGTTAGTAAAGCGTCTGGAATGTTGCACCCGAGTACCAGGGTACGAAAACTGAGACATATTTGAACACGTCTCCCGATCACATGGTTGATCATACTCTAGGTTCCACATGCATGTTTTAGCTGAAGGAAGAATACCTTAAACCTGGGTAGTTGAAACCCGTGGAATGGGTACCATGCAATATGACTTCAAAGGGTCTTCATTTGCTCACCGAACCTCTCCAATCCTATCACTGCTGCGTTTATGTCCCTGTACACATGCTTGATTCTCTTTCGGAGACATAGCAATCCATAGGTTTTAAGATACTTAAGAGTCAGGTACATTCTTAGGCGTTTAATATGCGGTGTTGAGTCCATTTCGTTGAGCAAGGAGTAGCTCTTGTCTATTCCATATTTGGCTTAAGGAACTTTATCTGTGCTCATTTCAATCTCTGGTTTTATGCAGCACCCCAACTCACCTTTACCCTTAAACAAGCATAAGTTGGTTTTCTAAATTTGAGACCCTGTTCTGTTCTGTAATTCAGTTCCTGTGTAGCCAAGTTTACATTCCGTGTATTACTGATATCTTATGATGTTTCTTTTTCTGTGTGACTTATTTCAGTTAGAATCATCGTACCTGAATCCACTCATTGTGCTGCTACGGGCCTGATGACATAGATTTCACTGCTGAGTGATACTGCATTGTACGTAAGTACCACAAGTTCTTTATCCATTTTTCACTTTCTGTGATATTGAACTTGTACGGTAAACGAGGTTCTTGTAAACAGAGGCGTCCCAAACATTGGGGTGGCTGTGTCTTTTTGATTTTAATTTCCCTAAGCTATAGGACCATAAGTGGAAGTGCCCTAGGCTCTGTTGCTTTGTTTTTTAGATGTTTCAGGAAACACCATACACTTCTCCCGAGTGTCTGTTGGCAGTTTACATCCCGCCCATCAGCATAACAAGGCTCCCAGTTCTCCATGGCCTGTCCTGCCTTTCTGGATTTTACACTTTTTTCAGATGGCCCTTTTGACCGGGGGGAAGTGAGACTTCATTGTAGTGCAGATTTCCTTTGCAAGCTTGCTTGGTTGGCCAAAAAGGGCGTATGCGTTTTTTCCTGAATATATTCAGGAAAAAACGCATACGCCCTTTTTGGCCAAGTGCATCATTGTGGACGTTCTGCCTCTTTTCCTATGCTTTCAATGCAATTCCAGTCTACCTCCTGAAATCGGTTTCCTGCAATTCTGCCCCGCTTTCAAGTCCTCTTGGCAGCCTTACTTCAGTATATTTTTGGACGATAGCTGTCATTTATAACTCTGCAGGTTTGTGAATTACAGTGCCCCTGAGCTCCTTTCTTCAACTCGTTTTCTTGTGAGCTGGCCGCAACACCGCAGGATGGCTTCAGGCCCTAATCTGGTTCCGGCACGGCACGCTGAGCCTTTGGTTATTTCCTCTTCCTGGTGGGAAATGAGAGTTAAATTTGCCCGTCCAGACACCTCCAGCTAGTCTCTCATTGGTTCTCGCTATTCCTGTTCATCTTCCGCAGAAATTGCAAACTGGGCCAAACAGGAGGTTAAAGGGACTGACTCTCCAAGTCGGGAGAGTGTTAGTAAAGCGTCTGGAATGTTGCACCCGAGTACCAGGGTACGAAAACTGAGACATATTTGAACACGTCTCCCGATCACATGGTTGATCATACTCTAGGTTCCACATGCATGTTTTAGCTGAAGGAAGAATACCTTAAACCTGGGTAGTTGAAACCCGTGGAATGGGTACCATGCAATATGACTTCAAAGGGTCTTCATTTGCTCACCGAACCTCTCCAATCCTATCACTGCTGCGTTTATGTCCCTGTACACATGCTTGATTCTCTTTCGGAGACATAGCAATCCATAGGTTTTAAGATACTTAAGAGTCAGGTACATTCTTAGGCGTTTAATATGCGGTGTTGAGTCCATTTCGTTGAGCAAGGAGTAGCTCTTGTCTATTCCATATTTGGCTTAAGGAACTTTATCTGTGCTCATTTCAATCTCTGGTTTTATGCAGCACCCCAACTCACCTTTACCCTTAAACAAGCATAAGTTGGTTTTCTAAATTTGAGACCCTGTTCTGTTCTGTAATTCAGTTCCTGTGTAGCCAAGTTTACATTCCGTGTATTACTGATATCTTATGATGTTTCTTTTTCTGTGTGACTTATTTCAGTTAGAATCATCGTACCTGAATCCACTCATTGTGCTGCTACGGGCCTGATGACATAGATTTCACTGCTGAGTGATACTGCATTGTACGTAAGTACCACAAGTTCTTTATCCATTTTTCACTTTCTGTGATATTGAACTTGTACGGTAAACGAGGTTCTTGTAAACAGAGGCGTCCCAAACATTGGGGTGGCTGTGTCTTTTTGATTTTAATTTCCCTAAGCTATAGGACCATAAGTGGAAGTGCCCTAGGCTCTGTTGCTTTGTTTTTTAGATGTTTCAGGAAACACCATACACTTCTCCCGAGTGTCTGTTGGCAGTTTACATCCCGCCCATCAGCATAACAAGGCTCCCAGTTCTCCATGGCCTGTCCTGCCTTTCTGGATTTTACACTTTTTTCAGATGGCCCTTTTGACCGGGGGGAAGTGAGACTTCATTGTAGTGCAGATTTCCTTTGCAAGCTTGCTTGGTTGGCCAAAAAGGGCGTATGCGTTTTTTCCTGAATATATTCAGGAAAAAACGCATACGCCCTTTTTGGCCAAGTGCATCATTGTGGACGTTCTGCCTCTTTTCCTATGCTTTCAATGCAATTCCAGTCTACCTCCTGAAATCGGTTTCCTGCAATTCTGCCCCGCTTTCAAGTCCTCTTGGCAGCCTTACTTCAGTATATTTTTGGACGATAGCTGTCATTTATAACTCTGCAGGTTTGTGAATTACAGTGCCCCTGAGCTCCTTTCTTCAACTCGTTTTCTTGTGAGCTGGCCGCAACACCGCAGGATGGCTTCAGGCCCTAATCTGGTTCCGGCACGGCACGCTGAGCCTTTGGTTATTTCCTCTTCCTGGTGGGAAATGAGAGTTAAATTTGCCCGTCCAGACACCTCCAGCTAGTCTCTCATTGGTTCTCGCTATTCCTGTTCATCTTCCGCAGAAATTGCAAACTGGGCCAAACAGGAGGTTAAAGGGACTGACTCTCCAAGTCGGGAGAGTGTTAGTAAAGCGTCTGGAATGTTGCACCCGAGTACCAGGGTACGAAAACTGAGGCATATTTGAACACGTCTCCCGATCACATGGTTGATCATACTCTAGGTTCCACATGCATGTTTTAGCTGAAGGAAGAATACCTTAAACCTGGGTAGTTGAAACCCGTGGAATGGGTACCATGCAATATGACTTCAAAGGGTCTTCATTTGCTCACCGAACCTCTCCAATCCTATCACTGCTGCGTTTATGTCCCTGTACACATGCTTGATTCTCTTTCGGAGACATAGCAATCCATCGGTTTTAAGATACTTAAGAGTCAGGTACATTCTTAGGCGTTTAATATGCGGTGTTGAGTCCATTTCGTTGAGCAAGGAGTAGCTCTTGTCTATTCCATATTTGGCTTAAGGAACTTTATCTGTGCTCATTTCAATCTCTGGTTTTATGCAGCACCCCAACTCACCTTTACCCTTAAACAAGCATAAGTTGGTTTTCTAAATTTGAGACCCTGTTCTGTTCTGTAATTCAGTTCCTGTGTAGCCAAGTTTACATTCCGTGTATTACTGATATCTTATGATGTTTCTTTTTCTGTGTGACTTATTTCAGTTAGAATCATCGTACCTGAATCCACTCATTGTGCTGCTACGGGCCTGATGACATAGATTTCACTGCTGAGTGATACTGCATTGTACGTAAGTACCACAAGTTCTTTATCCATTTTTCACTTTCTGTGATATTGAACTTGTACGGTAAACGAGGTTCTTGTAAACAGAGGCGTCCCAAACATTGGGGTGGCTGTGTCTTTTTGATTTTAATTTCCCTAAGCTATAGGACCATAAGTGGAAGTGCCCTAGGCTCTGTTGCTTTGTTTTTTAGATGTTTCAGGAAACACCATACACTTCTCCCGAGTGTCTGTTGGCAGTTTACATCCCGCCCATCAGCATAACAAGGCTCCCAGTTCTCCATGGCCTGTCCTGCCTTTCTGGATTTTACACTTTTTTCAGATGGCCCTTTTGACCGGGGGGAAGTGAGACTTCATTGTAGTGCAGATTTCCTTTGCAAGCTTGCTTGGTTGGCCAAAAAGGGCGTATGCGTTTTTTCCTGAATATATTCAGGAAAAAACGCATACGCCCTTTTTGGCCAAGTGCATCATTGTGGACGTTCTGCCTCTTTTCCTATGCTTTCAATGCAATTCCAGTCTACCTCCTGAAATCGGTTTCCTGCAATTCTGCCCCGCTTTCAAGTCCTCTTGGCAGCCTTACTTCAGTATATTTTTGGACGATAGTTGTCATTTATAACTCTGCAGGTTTGTGAATTACAGTGCCCCTGAGCTCCTTTCTGCAACTCGTTTTCTTGTGAGCTGGCCGCAACACCGCAGGATGGCTTCAGGCCCTAATCTGGTTCCGGCACGGCACGCTGAGCCTTTGGTTATTTCCTCTTCCTGGTGGGAAATGAGAGTTAAATTTGCCCGTCCAGACACCTCCAGCTAGTCTCTCATTGGTTCTCGCTATTCCTGTTCATCTTCCGCAGAAATTGCAAACTGGGCCAAACAGGAGGTTAAAGGGACTGACTCTCCAAGTCGGGAGAGTGTTAGTAAAGCGTCTGGAATGTTGCACCCGAGTACCAGGGTACGAAAACTGAGACATATTTGAACACGTCTCCCGATCACATGGTTGATCATACTCTAGGTTCCACATGCATGTTTTAGCTGAAGGAAGAATACCTTAAACCTGGGTAGTTGAAACCCGTGGAATGGGTACCATGCAATATGACTTCAAAGGGTCTTCATTTGCTCACCGAACCTCTCCAATCCTATCACTGCTGCGTTTATGTCCCTGTACACATGCTTGATTCTCTTTCGGAGACATAGCAATCCATAGGTTTTAAGATACTTAAGAGTCAGGTACATTCTTAGGCGTTTAATATGCGGTGTTGAGTCCATTTCGTTGAGCAAGGAGTAGCTCTTGTCTATTCCATATTTGGCTTAAGGAACTTTATCTGTGCTCATTTCAATCTCTGGTTTTATGCAGCACCCCAACTCACCTTTACCCTTAAACAAGCATAAGTTGGTTTTCTAAATTTGAGACCCTGTTCTGTTCTGTAATTCAGTTCCTGTGTAGCCAAGTTTACATTCCGTGTATTACTGATATCTTATGATGTTTCTTTTTCTGTGTGACTTATTTCAGTTAGAATCATCGTACCTGAATCCACTCATTGTGCTGCTACGGGCCTGATGACATAGATTTCACTGCTGAGTGATACTGCATTGTACGTAAGTACCACAAGTTCTTTATCCATTTTTCACTTTCTGTGATATTGAACTTGTACGGTAAACGAGGTTCTTGTAAACAGAGGCGTCCCAAACATTGGGGTGGCTGTGTCTTTTTGATTTTAATTTCCCTAAGCTATAGGACCATAAGTGGAAGTGCCCTAGGCTCTGTTGCTTTGTTTTTTAGATGTTTCAGGAAACACCATACACTTCTCCCGAGTGTCTGTTGGCAGTTTACATCCCGCCCATCAGCATAACAAGGCTCCCAGTTCTCCATGGCCTGTCCTGCCTTTCTGGATTTTACACTTTTTTCAGATGGCCCTTTTGACCGGGGGGAAGTGAGACTTCATTGTAGTGCAGATTTCCTTTGCAAGCTTGCTTGGTTGGCCAAAAAGGGCGTATGCGTTTTTTCCTGAATATATTCAGGAAAAAACGCATACGCCCTTTTTGGCCAAGTGCATCATTGTGGACGTTCTGCCTCTTTTCCTATGCTTTCAATGCAATTCCAGTCTACCTCCTGAAATCGGTTTCCTGCAATTCTGCCCCGCTTTCAAGTCCTCTTGGCAGCCTTACTTCAGTATATTTTTGGACGATAGCTGTCATTTATAACTCTGCAGGTTTGTGAATTACAGTGCCCCTGAGCTCCTTTCTTCAACTCGTTTTCTTGTGAGCTGGCCGCAACACCGCAGGATGGCTTCAGGCCCTAATCTGGTTCCGGCACGGCACGCTGAGCCTTTGGTTATTTCCTCTTCCTGGTGGGAAATGAGAGTTAAATTTGCCCGTCCAGACACCTCCAGCTAGTCTCTCATTGGTTCTCGCTATTCCTGTTCATCTTCCGCAGAAATTGCAAACTGGGCCAAACAGGAGGTTAAAGGGACTGACTCTCCAAGTCGGGAGAGTGTTAGTAAAGCGTCTGGAATGTTGCACCCGAGTACCAGGGTACGAAAACTGAGACATATTTGAACACGTCTCCCGATCACATGGTTGATCATACTCTAGGTTCCACATGCATGTTTTAGCTGAAGGAAGAATACCTTAAACCTGGGTAGTTGAAACCCGTGGAATGGGTACCATGCAATATGACTTCAAAGGGTCTTCATTTGCTCACCGAACCTCTCCAATCCTATCACTGCTGCGTTTATGTCCCTGTACACATGCTTGATTCTCTTTCGGAGACATAGCAATCCATCGGTTTTAAGATACTTAAGAGTCAGGTACATTCTTAGGCGTTTAATATGCGGTGTTGAGTCCATTTCGTTGAGCAAGGAGTAGCTCTTGTCTATTCCATATTTGGCTTAAGGAACTTTATCTGTGCTCATTTCAATCTCTGGTTTTATGCAGCACCCCAACTCACCTTTACCCTTAAACAAGCATAAGTTGGTTTTCTAAATTTGAGACCCTGTTCTGTTCTGTAATTCAGTTCCTGTGTAGCCAAGTTTACATTCCGTGTATTACTGATATCTTATGATGTTTCATTCTCTGTGTGACTTATTTCAGTTAGAATCATCGTACCTGAATCCACTCATTGTGCTGCTACGGGCCTGATGGCATAGATTTCACTGCTGAGTGATACTGCATTGTACGTAAGTACCACAAGTTCTTTATCCATTTTTCACTTTCTGTGATATTGAACTTGTACGGTAAACGAGGTTCTTGTAAACAGAGGCGTCCCAAACATTGGGGTGGCTGTATCTTTTTGATTTTAATTTCCCTAAGCTATAGGACCATAAGTGGAAGTGCCCTAGGCTCTGTTGCTTTGTTTTTTAGATGTTTCAGGAAACACCATACACTTCTCCCGAGTGTCTGTTGGCAGTTTACATCCCGCCCATCAGCATAACAAGGCTCCCAGTTCTCCATGGCCTGTCCTGCCTTTCTGGATTTTACACTTTTTTCAGATGGCCCTTTTGACCGGGGGGAAGTGAGACTTCATTGTAGTGCAGATTTCCTTTGCAAGCTTGCTTGGTTGGCCAAAAAGTGCGTATGCGTTTTTTCCTGAATATATTCAGGAAAAAACGCATACGCCCTTTTTGGCCAAGTGCATCATTGTGGACGTTCTGCCTCTTTTCCTATGCTTTCAATGCAATTCCAGTCTACCTCCTGAAATCGGTTTCCTGCAATTCTGCCCCGCTTTCAAGTCCTCTTGGCAGCCTTACTTCAGTATATTTTTGGACGATAGTTGTCATTTATAACTCTGCAGGTTTGTGAATTACAGTGCCCCTGAGCTCCTTTCTTCAACTCGTTTTCTTGTGAGCTGGCCGCAACACCGCAGGATGGCTTCAGGCCCTAATCTGGTTCCGGCACGGCACGCTGAGCCTTTGGTTATTTCCTCTTCCTGGTGGGAAATGAGAGTTAAATTTGCCCGTCCAGACACCTCCAGCTAGTCTCTCATTGGTTCTCGCTATTCCTGTTCATCTTCCGCAGAAATTGCAAACTGGGCCAAACAGGAGGTTAAAGGGACTGACTCTCCAAGTCGGGAGAGTGTTAGTAAAGCGTCTGGAATGTTGCACCCGAGTACCAGGGTACGAAAACTGAGACATATTTGAACACGTCTCCCGATCACATGGTTGATCATACTCTAGGTTCCACATGCATGTTTTAGCTGAAGGAAGAATACCTTAAACCTGGGTAGTTGAAACCCGTGGAATGGGTACCATGCAATATGACTTCAAAGGGTCTTCATTTGCTCACCGAACCTCTCCAATCCTATCACTGCTGCGTTTATGTCCCTGTACACATGCTTGATTCTCTTTCGGAGACATAGCAATCCATAGGTTTTAAGATACTTAAGAGTCAGGTACATTCTTAGGCGTTTAATATGCGGTGTTGAGTCCATTTCGTTGAGCAAGGAGTAGCTCTTGTCTATTCCATATTTGGCTTAAGGAACTTTATCTGTGCTCATTTCAATCTCTGGTTTTATGCAGCACCCCAACTCACCTTTACCCTTAAACAAGCATAAGTTGGTTTTCTAAATTTGAGACCCTGTTCTGTTCTGTAATTCAGTTCCTGTGTAGCCAAGTTTACATTCCGTGTATTACTGATATCTTATGATGTTTCTTTTTCTGTGTGACTTATTTCAGTTAGAATCATCGTACCTGAATCCACTCATTGTGCTGCTACAGGCCTGATGGCATAGATTTCACTGCTGAGTGATACTGCATTGTACGTAAGTACCACAAGTTCTTTATCCATTTTTCACTTTCTGTGATATTGAACTTGTACGGTAAACGAGGTTCTTGTAAACAGAGGTGTCCCAAACATTGGGGTGGCTGTATCTTTTTGATTTTAATTTCCCTAAGCTATAGGACCATAAGTGGAAGTGCCCTAGGCTCTGTTGCTTTGTTTTTTAGATGTTTCAGGAAACACCATACACTTCTCCCGAGTGTCTGTTGGCAGTTTACATCCCGCCCATCAGCATAACAAGGCTCCCAGTTCTCCATGGCCTGTCCTGCCTTTCTGGATTTTACACTTTTTTCAGATGGCCCTTTTGACCGGGGGGAAGTGAGACTTCATTGTAGTGCAGATTTCCTTTGCAAGCTTGCTTGGTTGGCCAAAAAGGGCGTATGCGTTCTTTCCTGAATATATTCAGGAAAAAACGCATACGCCCTTTTTGGCCAAGTGCATCATTGTGGACGTTCTGCCTCTTTTCCTATGCTTTCAATGCAATTCCAGTCTACCTCCTGAAATCGGTTTCCTGCAATTCTGCCCCGCTTTCAAGTCCTCTTGGCAGCCTTACTTCAGTATATTTTTGGACGATAGTTGTCATTTATAACTCTGCAGGTTTGTGAATTACAGTGCCCCTGAGCTCCTTTCTTCAACTCGTTTTCTTGTGAGCTGGCCGCAACACCGCAGGATGGCTTCAGGCCCTAATCTGGTTCCGGCACGGCACGCTGAGCCTTTGGTTATTTCCTCTTCCTGGTGGGAAATGAGAGTTAAATTTGCCCGTCCAGACACCTCCAGCTAGTCTCTCATTGGTTCTCGCTATTCCTGTTCATCTTCCGCAGAAATTGCAAACTGGGCCAAACAGGAGGTTAAAGGGACTGACTCTCCAAGTCGGGAGAGTGTTAGTAAAGCGTCTGGAATGTTGCACCCGAGTACCAGGGTACGAAAACTGAGACATATTTGAACACGTCTCCCGATCACATGGTTGATCATACTCTAGGTTCCACATGCATGTTTTAGCTGAAGGAAGAATACCTTAAACCTGGGTAGTTGAAACCCGTGGAATGGGTACCATGCAATATGACTTCAAAGGGTCTTCATTTGCTCACCGAACCTCTCCAATCCTATCACTGCTGCGTTTATGTCCCTGTACACATGCTTGATTCTCTTTCGGAGACATAGCAATCCATAGGTTTTAAGATACTTAAGAGTCAGGTACATTCTTAGGCGTTTAATATGCGGTGTTGAGTCCATTTCGTTGAGCAAGGAGTAGCTCTTGTCTATTCCATATTTGGCTTAAGGAACTTTATCTGTGCTCATTTCAATCTCTGGTTTTATGCAGCACCCCAACTCACCTTTACCCTTAAACAAGCATAAGTTGGTTTTCTAAATTTGAGACCCTGTTCTGTTCTGTAATTCAGTTCCTGTGTAGCCAAGTTTACATTCCGTGTATTACTGATATCTTATGATGTTTCTTTTTCTGTGTGACTTATTTCAGTTAGAATCATCGTACCTGAATCCACTCATTGTGCTGCTACGGGCCTGATGACATAGATTTCACTGCTGAGTGATACTGCATTGTACGTAAGTACCACAAGTTCTTTATCCATTTTTCACTTTCTGTGATATTGAACTTGTACGGTAAACGAGGTTCTTGTAAACAGAGGCGTCCCAAACATTGGGGTGGCTGTGTCTTTTTGATTTTAATTTCCCTAAGCTATAGGACCATAAGTGGAAGTGCCCTAGGCTCTGTTGCTTTGTTTTTTAGATGTTTCAGGAAACACCATACACTTCTCCCGAGTGTCTGTTGGCAGTTTACATCCCGCCCATCAGCATAACAAGGCTCCCAGTTCTCCATGGCCTGTCCTGCCTTTCTGGATTTTACACTTTTTTCAGATGGCCCTTTTGACCGGGGGGAAGTGAGACTTCATTGTAGTGCAGATTTCCTTTGCAAGCTTGCTTGGTTGGCCAAAAAGGGCGTATGCGTTTTTTCCTGAATATATTCAGGAAAAAACGCATACGCCCTTTTTGGCCAAGTGCATCATTGTGGACGTTCTGCCTCTTTTCCTATGCTTTCAATGCAATTCCAGTCTACCTCCTGAAATCGGTTTCCTGCAATTCTGCCCCGCTTTCAAGTCCTCTTGGCAGCCTTACTTCAGTATATTTTTGGACGATAGCTGTCATTTATAACTCTGCAGGTTTGTGAATTACAGTGCCCCTGAGCTCCTTTCTTCAACTCGTTTTCTTGTGAGCTGGCCGCAACACCGCAGGATGGCTTCAGGCCCTAATCTGGTTCCGGCACGGCACGCTGAGCCTTTGGTTATTTCCTCTTCCTGGTGGGAAATGAGAGTTAAATTTGCCCGTCCAGACACCTCCAGCTAGTCTCTCATTGGTTCTCGCTATTCCTGTTCATCTTCCGCAGAAATTGCAAACTGGGCCAAACAGGAGGTTAAAGGGACTGACTCTCCAAGTCGGGAGAGTGTTAGTAAAGCGTCTGGAATGTTGCACCCGAGTACCAGGGTACGAAAACTGAGACATATTTGAACACGTCTCCCGATCACATGGTTGATCATACTCTAGGTTCCACATGCATGTTTTAGCTGAAGGAAGAATACCTTAAACCTGGGTAGTTGAAACCCGTGGAATGGGTACCATGCAATATGACTTCAAAGGGTCTTCATTTGCTCACCGAACCTCTCCAATCCTATCACTGCTGCGTTTATGTCCCTGTACACATGCTTGATTCTCTTTCGGAGACATAGCAATCCATAGGTTTTAAGATACTTAAGAGTCAGGTACATTCTTAGGCGTTTAATATGCGGTGTTGAGTCCATTTCGTTGAGCAAGGAGTAGCTCTTGTCTATTCCATATTTGGCTTAAGGAACTTTATCTGTGCTCATTTCAATCTCTGGTTTTATGCAGCACCCCAACTCACCTTTACCCTTAAACAAGCATAAGTTGGTTTTCTAAATTTGAGACCCTGTTCTGTTCTGTAATTCAGTTCCTGTGTAGCCAAGTTTACATTCCGTGTATTACTGATATCTTATGATGTTTCTTTTTCTGTGTGACTTATTTCAGTTAGAATCATCGTACCTGAATCCACTCATTGTGCTGCTACGGGCCTGATGACATAGATTTCACTGCTGAGTGATACTGCATTGTACGTAAGTACCACAAGTTCTTTATCCATTTTTCACTTTCTGTGATATTGAACTTGTACGGTAAACGAGGTTCTTGTAAACAGAGGCGTCCCAAACATTGGGGTGGCTGTGTCTTTTTGATTTTAATTTCCCTAAGCTATAGGACCATAAGTGGAAGTGCCCTAGGCTCTGTTGCTTTGTTTTTTAGATGTTTCAGGAAACACCATACACTTCTCCCGAGTGTCTGTTGGCAGTTTACATCCCGCCCATCAGCATAACAAGGCTCCCAGTTCTCCATGGCCTGTTCTGCCTTTCTGGATTTTACACTTTTTTCAGATGGCCCTTTTGACCGGGGGGAAGTGAGACTTCATTGTAGTGCAGATTTCCTTTGCAAGCTTGCTTGGTTGGCCAAAAAGGGCGTATGCGTTTTTTCCTGAATATATTCAGGAAAAAACGCATACGCCCTTTTTGGCCAAGTGCATCATTGTGGACGTTCTGCCTCTTTTCCTATGCTTTCAATGCAATTCCAGTCTACCTCCTGAAATCGGTTTCCTGCAATTCTGCCCCGCTTTCAAGTCCTCTTGGCAGCCTTACTTCAGTATATTTTTGGACGATAGTTGTCATTTATAACTCTGCAGGTTTGTGAATTACAGTGCCCCTGAGCTCCTTTCTTCAACTCGTTTTCTTGTGAGCTGGCCGCAACACCGCAGGATGGCTTCAGGCCCTAATCTGGTTCCGGCACGGCACGCTGAGCCTTTGGTTATTTCCTCTTCCTGGTGGGAAATGAGAGTTAAATTTGCCCGTCCAGACACCTCCAGCTAGTCTCTCATTGGTTCTCGCTATTCCTGTTCATCTTCCGCAGAAATTGCAAACTGGGCCAAACAGGAGGTTAAAGGGACTGACTCTCCAAGTCGGGAGAGTGTTAGTAAAGCGTCTGGAATGTTGCACCCGAGTACCAGGGTACGAAAACTGAGACATATTTGAACACGTCTCCCGATCACATGGTTGATCATACTCTAGGTTCCACATGCATGTTTTAGCTGAAGGAAGAATACCTTAAACCTGGGTAGTTGAAACCCGTGGAATGGGTACCATGCAATATGACTTCAAAGGGTCTTCATTTGCTCACCGAACCTCTCCAATCCTATCACTGCTGCGTTTATGTCCCTGTACACATGCTTGATTCTCTTTCGGAGACATAGCAATCCATAGGTTTTAAGATACTTAAGAGTCAGGTACATTCTTAGGCGTTTAATATGCGGTGTTGAGTCCATTTCGTTGAGCAAGGAGTAGCTCTTGTCTATTCCATATTTGGCTTAAGGAACTTTATCTGTGCTCATTTCAATCTCTGGTTTTATGCAGCACCCCAACTCACCTTTACCCTTAAACAAGCATAAGTTGGTTTTCTAAATTTGAGACCCTGTTCTGTTCTGTAATTCAGTTCCTGTGTAGCCAAGTTTACATTCCGTGTATTACTGATATCTTATGATGTTTCTTTTTCTGTGTGACTTATTTCAGTTAGAATCATCGTACCTGAATCCACTCATTGTGCTGCTACGGGCCTGATGACATAGATTTCACTGCTGAGTGATACTGCATTGTACGTAAGTACCACAAGTTCTTTATCCATTTTTCACTTTCTGTGATATTGAACTTGTACGGTAAACGAGGTTCTTGTAAACAGAGGCATCCCAAACATTGGGGTGGCTGTGTCTTTTTGATTTTAATTTCCCTAAGCTATAGGACCATAAGTGGAAGTGCCCTAGGCTCTGTTGCTTTGTTTTTTAGATGTTTCAGGAAACACCATACACTTCTCCCGAGTGTCTGTTGGCAGTTTACATCCCGCCCATCAGCATAACAAGGCTCCCAGTTCTCCATGGCCTGTCCTGCCTTTCTGGATTTTACACTTTTTTCAGATGGCCCTTTTGACCGGGGGGAAGTGAGACTTCATTGTAGTGCAGATTTCCTTTGCAAGCTTGCTTGGTTGGCCAAAAAGGGCGTATGCGTTCTTTCCTGAATATATTCAGGAAAAAACGCATACGCCCTTTTTGGCCAAGTGCATCATTGTGGACGTTCTGCCTCTTTTCCTATGCTTTCAATGCAATTCCAGTCTACCTCCTGAAATCGGTTTCCTGCAATTCTGCCCCGCTTTCAAGTCCTCTTGGCAGCCTTACTTCAGTATATTTTTGGACGATAGCTGTCATTTATAACTCTGCAGGTTTGTGAATTACAGTGCCCCTGAGCTCCTTTCTTCAACTCGTTTTCTTGTGAGCTGGCCGCAACACCGCAGGATGGCTTCAGGCCCTAATCTGGTTCCGGCACGGCACGCTGAGCCTTTGGTTATTTCCTCTTCCTGGTGGGAAATGAGAGTTAAATTTGCCCGTCCAGACACCTCCAGCTAGTCTCTCATTGGTTCTCGCTATTCCTGTTCATCTTCCGCAGAAATTGCAAACTGGGCCAAACAGGAGGTTAAAGGGACTGACTCTCCAAGTCGGGAGAGTGTTAGTAAAGCGTCTGGAATGTTGCACCCGAGTACCAGGGTACGAAAACTGAGACATATTTGAACACGTCTCCCGATCACATGGTTGATCATACTCTAGGTTCCACATGCATGTTTTAGCTGAAGGAAGAATACCTTAAACCTGGGTAGTTGAAACCCGTGGAATGGGTACCATGCAATATGACTTCAAAGGGTCTTCATTTGCTCACCGAACCTCTCCAATCCTATCACTGCTGCGTTTATGTCCCTGTACACATGCTTGATTCTCTTTCGGAGACATAGCAATCCATAGGTTTTAAGATACTTAAGAGTCAGGTACATTCTTAGGCGTTTAATATGCGGTGTTGAGTCCATTTCGTTGAGCAAGGAGTAGCTCTTGTCTATTCCATATTTGGCTTAAGGAACTTTATCTGTGCTCATTTCAATCTCTGGTTTTATGCAGCACCCCAACTCACCTTTACCCTTAAACAAGCATAAGTTGGTTTTCTAAATTTGAGACCCTGTTCTGTTCTGTAATTCAGTTCCTGTGTAGCCAAGTTTACATTCCGTGTATTACTGATATCTTATGATGTTTCTTTTTCTGTGTGACTTATTTCAGTTAGAATCATCGTACCTGAATCCACTCATTGTGCTGCTACGGGCCTGATGACATAGATTTCACTGCTGAGTGATACTGCATTGTACGTAAGTACCACAAGTTCTTTATCCATTTTTCACTTTCTGTGATATTGAACTTGTACGGTAAACGAGGTTCTTGTAAACAGAGGCGTCCCAAACATTGGGGTGGCTGTGTCTTTTTGATTTTAATTTCCCTAAGCTATAGGACCATAAGTGGAAGTGCCCTAGGCTCTGTTGCTTTGTTTTTTAGATGTTTCAGGAAACACCATACACTTCTCCCGAGTGTCTGTTGGCAGTTTACATCCCGCCCATCAGCATAACAAGGCTCCCAGTTCTCCATGGCCTGTCCTGCCTTTCTGGATTTTACACTTTTTTCAGATGGCCCTTTTGACCGGGGGGAAGTGAGACTTCATTGTAGTGCAGATTTCCTTTGCAAGCTTGCTTGGTTGGCCAAAAAGGGCGTATGCGTTTTTTCCTGAATATATTCAGGAAAAAACGCATACGCCCTTTTTGGCCAAGTGCATCATTGTGGACGTTCTGCCTCTTTTCCTATGCTTTCAATGCAATTCCAGTCTACCTCCTGAAATCGGTTTCCTGCAATTCTGCCCCGCTTTCAAGTCCTCTTGGCAGCCTTACTTCAGTATATTTTTGGACGATAGTTGTCATTTATAACTCTGCAGGTTTGTGAATTACAGTGCCCCTGAGCTCCTTTCTTCAACTCGTTTTCTTGTGAGCTGGCCGCAACACCGCAGGATGGCTTCAGGCCCTAATCTGGTTCCGGCACGGCACGCTGAGCCTTTGGTTATTTCCTCTTCCTGGTGGGAAATGAGAGTTAAATTTGCCCGTCCAGACACCTCCAGCTAGTCTCTCATTGGTTCTCGCTATTCCTGTTCATCTTCCGCAGAAATTGCAAACTGGGCCAAACAGGAGGTTAAAGGGACTGACTCTCCAAGTGGGGAGAGTGTTAGTAAAGCGTCTGGAATGTTGCACCCGAGTACCAGGGTACGAAAACTGAGACATATTTGAACACGTCTCCCGATCACATGGTTGATCATACTCTAGGTTCCACATGCATGTTTTAGCTGAAGGAAGAATACCTTAAACCTGGGTAGTTGAAACCCGTGGAATGGGTACCATGCAATATGACTTCAAAGGGTCTTCATTTGCTCACCGAACCTCTCCAATCCTATCACTGCTGCGTTTATGTCCCTGTACACATGCTTGATTCTCTTTCGGAGACATAGCAATCCATAGGTTTTAAGATACTTAAGAGTCAGGTACATTCTTAGGCGTTTAATATGCGGTGTTGAGTCCATTTCGTTGAGCAAGGAGTAGCTCTTGTCTATTCCATATTTGGCTTAAGGAACTTTATCTGTGCTCATTTCAATCTCTGGTTTTATGCAGCACCCCAACTCACCTTTACCCTTAAACAAGCATAAGTTGGTTTTCTAAATTTGAGACCCTGTTCTGTTCTGTAATTCAGTTCCTGTGTAGCCAAGTTTACATTCCGTGTATTACTGATATCTTATGATGTTTCTTTTTCTGTGTGACTTATTTCAGTTAGAATCATCGTACCTGAATCCACTCATTGTGCTGCTACGGGCCTGATGACATAGATTTCACTGCTGAGTGATACTGCATTGTACGTAAGTACCACAAGTTCTTTATCCATTTTTCACTTTCTGTGATATTGAACTTGTACGGTAAACGAGGTTCTTGTAAACAGAGGCATCCCAAACATTGGGGTGGCTGTGTCTTTTTGATTTTAATTTCCCTAAGCTATAGGACCATAAGTGGAAGTGCCCTAGGCTCTGTTGCTTTGTTTTTTAGATGTTTCAGGAAACACCATACACTTCTCCCGAGTGTCTGTTGGCAGTTTACATCCCGCCCATCAGCATAACAAGGCTCCCAGTTCTCCATGGTCTGTCCTGCCTTTCTGGATTTTACACTTTTTTCAGATGGCCCTTTTGACCGGGGGGAAGTGAGACTTCATTGTAGTGCAGATTTCCTTTGCAAGCTTGCTTGGTTGGCCAAAAAGGGCGTATGCGTTCTTTCCTGAATATATTCAGGAAAAAACGCATACGCCCTTTTTGGCCAAGTGCATCATTGTGGACGTTCTGCCTCTTTTCCTATGCTTTCAATGCAATTCCAGTCTACCTCCTGAAATCGGTTTCCTGCAATTCTGCCCCGCTTTCAAGTCCTCTTGGCAGCCTTACTTCAGTATATTTTTGGACGATAGCTGTCATTTATAACTCTGCAGGTTTGTGAATTACAGTGCCCCTGAGCTCCTTTCTTCAACTCGTTTTCTTGTGAGCTGGCCGCAACACCGCAGGATGGCTTCAGGCCCTAATCTGGTTCCGGCACGGCACGCTGAGCCTTTGGTTATTTCCTCTTCCTGGTGGGAAATGAGAGTTAAATTTGCCCGTCCAGACACCTCCAGCTAGTCTCTCATTGGTTCTCGCTATTCCTGTTCATCTTCCGCAGAAATTGCAAACTGGGCCAAACAGGAGGTTAAAGGGACTGACTCTCCAAGTCGGGAGAGTGTTAGTAAAGCGTCTGGAATGTTGCACCCGAGTACCAGGGTACGAAAACTGAGACATATTTGAACACGTCTCCCGATCACATGGTTGATCATACTCTAGGTTCCACATGCATGTTTTAGCTGAAGGAAGAATACCTTAAACCTGGGTAGTTGAAACCCGTGGAATGGGTACCATGCAATATGACTTCAAAGGGTCTTCATTTGCTCACCGAACCTCTCCAATCCTATCACTGCTGCGTTTATGTCCCTGTACACATGCTTGATTCTCTTTCGGAGACATAGCAATCCATAGGTTTTAAGATACTTAAGAGTCAGGTACATTCTTAGGCGTTTAATATGCGGTGTTGAGTCCATTTCGTTGAGCAAGGAGTAGCTCTTGTCTATTCCATATTTGGCTTAAGGAACTTTATCTGTGCTCATTTCAATCTCTGGTTTTATGCAGCACCCCAACTCACCTTTACCCTTAAACAAGCATAAGTTGGTTTTCTAAATTTGAGACCCTGTTCTGTTCTGTAATTCAGTTCCTGTGTAGCCAAGTTTACATTCCGTGTATTACTGATATCTTATGATGTTTCTTTTTCTGTGTGACTTATTTCAGTTAGAATCATCGTACCTGAATCCACTCATTGTGCTGCTACGGGCCTGATGACATAGATTTCACTGCTGAGTGATACTGCATTGTACGTAAGTACCACAAGTTCTTTATCCATTTTTCACTTTCTGTGATATTGAACTTGTACGGTAAACGAGGTTCTTGTAAACAGAGGCGTCCCAAACATTGGGGTGGCTGTGTCTTTTTGATTTTAATTTCCCTAAGCTATAGGACCATAAGTGGAAGTGCCCTAGGCTCTGTTGCTTTGTTTTTTAGATGTTTCAGGAAACACCATACACTTCTCCCGAGTGTCTGTTGGCAGTTTACATCCCGCCCATCAGCATAACAAGGCTCCCAGTTCTCCATGGCCTGTCCTGCCTTTCTGGATT
This sequence comes from Globicephala melas, assembly GCF_963455315.2. NCBI lineage: Eukaryota > Metazoa > Chordata > Mammalia > Artiodactyla > Delphinidae > Globicephala > Globicephala melas. The sequence continues at coordinate 25,784 of NW_027207795.1, forward strand.
TTACACTTTTTTCAGATGGCCCTTTTGACCGGGGGGAAGTGAGACTTCATTGTAGTGCAGATTTCCTTTGCAAGCTTGCTTGGTTGGCCAAAAAGGGCGTATGCGTTTTTTCCTGAATATATTCAGGAAAAAACGCATACGCCCTTTTTGGCCAAGTGCATCATTGTGGACGTTCTGCCTCTTTTCCTATGCTTTCAATGCAATTCCAGTCTACCTCCTGAAATCGGTTTCCTGCAATTCTGCCCCGCTTTCAAGTCCTCTTGGCAGCCTTACTTCAGTATATTTTTGGACGATAGTTGTCATTTATAACTCTGCAGGTTTGTGAATTACAGTGCCCCTGAGCTCCTTTCTTCAACTCGTTTTCTTGTGAGCTGGCCGCAACACCGCAGGATGGCTTCAGGCCCTAATCTGGTTCCGGCACGGCACGCTGAGCCTTTGGTTATTTCCTCTTCCTGGTGGGAAATGAGAGTTAAATTTGCCCGTCCAGACACCTCCAGCTAGTCTCTCATTGGTTCTCGCTATTCCTGTTCATCTTCCGCAGAAATTGCAAACTGGGCCAAACAGGAGGTTAAAGGGACTGACTCTCCAAGTCGGGAGAGTGTTAGTAAAGCGTCTGGAATGTTGCACCCGAGTACCAGGGTACGAAAACTGAGACATATTTGAACACGTCTCCCGATCACATGGTTGATCATACTCTAGGTTCCACATGCATGTTTTAGCTGAAGGAAGAATACCTTAAACCTGGGTAGTTGAAACCCGTGGAATGGGTACCATGCAATATGACTTCAAAGGGTCTTCATTTGCTCACCGAACCTCTCCAATCCTATCACTGCTGCGTTTATGTCCCTGTACACATGCTTGATTCTCTTTCGGAGACATAGCAATCCATAGGTTTTAAGATACTTAAGAGTCAGGTACATTCTTAGGCGTTTAATATGCGGTGTTGAGTCCATTTCGTTGAGCAAGGAGTAGCTCTTGTCTATTCCATATTTGGCTTAAGGAACTTTATCTGTGCTCATTTCAATCTCTGGTTTTATGCAGCACCCCAACTCACCTTTACCCTTAAACAAGCATAAGTTGGTTTTCTAAATTTGAGACCCTGTTCTGTTCTGTAATTCAGTTCCTGTGTAGCCAAGTTTACATTCCGTGTATTACTGATATCTTATGATGTTTCTTTTTCTGTGTGACTTATTTCAGTTAGAATCATCGTACCTGAATCCACTCATTGTGCTGCTACGGGCCTGATGACATAGATTTCACTGCTGAGTGATACTGCATTGTACGTAAGTACCACAAGTTCTTTATCCATTTTTCACTTTCTGTGATATTGAACTTGTACGGTAAACGAGGTTCTTGTAAACAGAGGCATCCCAAACATTGGGGTGGCTGTGTCTTTTTGATTTTAATTTCCCTAAGCTATAGGACCATAAGTGGAAGTGCCCTAGGCTCTGTTGCTTTGTTTTTTAGATGTTTCAGGAAACACCATACACTTCTCCCGAGTGTCTGTTGGCAGTTTACATCCCGCCCATCAGCATAACAAGGCTCCCAGTTCTCCATGGCCTGTCCTGCCTTTCTGGATTTTACACTTTTTTCAGATGGCCCTTTTGACCGGGGGGAAGTGAGACTTCATTGTAGTGCAGATTTCCTTTGCAAGCTTGCTTGGTTGGCCAAAAAGGGCGTATGCGTTTTTTCCTGAATATATTCAGGAAAAAACGCATACGCCCTTTTTGGCCAAGTGCATCATTGTGGACGTTCTGCCTCTTTTCCTATGCTTTCAATGCAATTCCAGTCTACCTCCTGAAATCGGTTTCCTGCAATTCTGCCCCGCTTTCAAGTCCTCTTGGCAGCCTTACTTCAGTATATTTTTGGACGATAGCTGTCATTTATAACTCTGCAGGTTTGTGAATTACAGTGCCCCTGAGCTCCTTTCTTCAACTCGTTTTCTTGTGAGCTGGCCGCAACACCGCAGGATGGCTTCAGGCCCTAATCTGGTTCCGGCACGGCACGCTGAGCCTTTGGTTATTTCCTCTTCCTGGTGGGAAATGAGAGTTAAATTTGCCCGTCCAGACACCTCCAGCTAGTCTCTCATTGGTTCTCGCTATTCCTGTTCATCTTCCGCAGAAATTGCAAACTGGGCCAAACAGGAGGTTAAAGGGACTGACTCTCCAAGTCGGGAGAGTGTTAGTAAAGCGTCTGGAATGTTGCACCCGAGTACCAGGGTACGAAAACTGAGACATATTTGAACACGTCTCCCGATCACATGGTTGATCATACTCTAGGTTCCACATGCATGTTTTAGCTGAAGGAAGAATACCTTAAACCTGGGTAGTTGAAACCCGTGGAATGGGTACCATGCAATATGACTTCAAAGGGTCTTCATTTGCTCACCGAACCTCTCCAATCCTATCACTGCTGCGTTTATGTCCCTGTACACATGCTTGATTCTCTTTCGGAGACATAGCAATCCATAGGTTTTAAGATACTTAAGAGTCAGGTACATTCTTAGGCGTTTAATATGCGGTGTTGAGTCCATTTCGTTGAGCAAGGAGTAGCTCTTGTCTATTCCATATTTGGCTTAAGGAACTTTATCTGTGCTCATTTCAATCTCTGGTTTTATGCAGCACCCCAACTCACCTTTACCCTTAAACAAGCATAAGTTGGTTTTCTAAATTTGAGACCCTGTTCTGTTCTGTAATTCAGTTCCTGTGTAGCCAAGTTTACATTCCGTGTATTACTGATATCTTATGATGTTTCTTTTTCTGTGTGACTTATTTCAGTTAGAATCATCGTACCTGAATCCACTCATTGTGCTGCTACGGGCCTGATGACATAGATTTCACTGCTGAGTGATACTGCATTGTACGTAAGTACCACAAGTTCTTTATCCATTTTTCACTTTCTGTGATATTGAACTTGTACGGTAAACGAGGTTCTTGTAAACAGAGGCGTCCCAAACATTGGGGTGGCTGTGTCTTTTTGATTTTAATTTCCCTAAGCTATAGGACCATAAGTGGAAGTGCCCTAGGCTCTGTTGCTTTGTTTTTTAGATGTTTCAGGAAACACCATACACTTCTCCCGAGTGTCTGTTGGCAGTTTACATCCCGCCCATCAGCATAACAAGGCTCCCAGTTCTCCATGGCCTGTCCTGCCTTTCTGGATTTTACACTTTTTTCAGATGGCCCTTTTGACCGGGGGGAAGTGAGACTTCATTGTAGTGCAGATTTCCTTTGCAAGCTTGCTTGGTTGGCCAAAAAGGGCGTATGCGTTTTTTCCTGAATATATTCAGGAAAAAACGCATACGCCCTTTTTGGCCAAGTGCATCATTGTGGACGTTCTGCCTCTTTTCCTATGCTTTCAATGCAATTCCAGTCTACCTCCTGAAATCGGTTTCCTGCAATTCTGCCCCGCTTTCAAGTCCTCTTGGCAGCCTTACTTCAGTATATTTTTGGACGATAGCTGTCATTTATAACTCTGCAGGTTTGTGAATTACAGTGCCCCTGAGCTCCTTTCTTCAACTCGTTTTCTTGTGAGCTGGCCGCAACACCGCAGGATGGCTTCAGGCCCTAATCTGGTTCCGGCACGGCACGCTGAGCCTTTGGTTATTTCCTCTTCCTGGTGGGAAATGAGAGTTAAATTTGCCCGTCCAGACACCTCCAGCTAGTCTCTCATTGGTTCTCGCTATTCCTGTTCATCTTCCGCAGAAATTGCAAACTGGGCCAAACAGGAGGTTAAAGGGACTGACTCTCCAAGTCGGGAGAGTGTTAGTAAAGCGTCTGGAATGTTGCACCCGAGTACCAGGGTACGAAAACTGAGACATATTTGAACACGTCTCCCGATCACATGGTTGATCATACTCTAGGTTCCACATGCATGTTTTAGCTGAAGGAAGAATACCTTAAACCTGGGTAGTTGAAACCCGTGGAATGGGTACCACGCAATATGACTTCAAAGGGTCTTCATTTGCTCACCGAACCTCTCCAATCCTATCACTGCTGCGTTTATGTCCCTGTACACATGCTTGATTCTCTTTCGGAGACATAGCAATCCATAGGTTTTAAGATACTTAAGAGTCAGGTACATTCTTAGGCGTTTAATATGGGGTGTTGAGTCCATTTCGTTGAGCAAGGAGTAGCTCTTGTCTATTCCATATTTGGCTTAAGGAACTTTATCTGTGCTCATTTCAATCTCTGGTTTTATGCAGCACCCCAACTCACCTTTACCCTTAAACAAGCATAAGTTGGTTTTCTAAATTTGAGACCCTGTTCTGTTCTGTAATTCAGTTCCTGTGTAGCCAAGTTTACATTCCGTGTATTACTGATATCTTATGATGTTTCTTTTTCTGTGTGACTTATTTCAGTTAGAATCATCGTACCTGAATCCACTCATTGTGCTGCTACGGGCCTGATGACATAGATTTCACTGCTGAGTGATACTGCATTGTACGTAAGTACCACAAGTTCTTTATCCATTTTTCACTTTCTGTGATATTGAACTTGTACGGTAAACGAGGTTCTTGTAAACAGAGGCGTCCCAAACATTGGGGTGGCTGTGTCTTTTTGATTTTAATTTCCCTAAGCTATAGGACCATAAGTGGAAGTGCCCTAGGCTCTGTTGCTTTGTTTTTTAGATGTTTCAGGAAACACCATACACTTCTCCCGAGTGTCTGTTGGCAGTTTACATCCCGCCCATCAGCATAACAAGGCTCCCAGTTCTCCATGGCCTGTCCTGCCTTTCTGGATTTTACACTTTTTTCAGATGGCCCTTTTGACCGGGGGGAAGTGAGACTTCATTGTAGTGCAGATTTCCTTTGCAAGCTTGCTTGGTTGGCCAAAAAGGGCGTATGCGTTTTTTCCTGAATATATTCAGGAAAAAACGCATACGCCCTTTTTGGCCAAGTGCATCATTGTGGACGTTCTGCCTCTTTTCCTATGCTTTCAATGCAATTCCAGTCTACCTCCTGAAATCGGTTTCCTGCAATTCTGCCCCGCTTTCAAGTCCTCTTGGCAGCCTTACTTCAGTATATTTTTGGACGATAGCTGTCATTTATAACTCTGCAGGTTTGTGAATTACAGTGCCCCTGAGCTCCTTTCTTCAACTCGTTTTCTTGTGAGCTGGCCGCAACACCGCAGGATGGCTTCAGGCCCTAATCTGGTTCCGGCACGGCACGCTGAGCCTTTGGTTATTTCCTCTTCCTGGTGGGAAATGAGAGTTAAATTTGCCCGTCCAGACACCTCCAGCTAGTCTCTCATTGGTTCTCGCTATTCCTGTTCATCTTCCGCAGAAATTGCAAACTGGGCCAAACAGGAGGTTAAAGGGACTGACTCTCCAAGTCGGGAGAGTGTTAGTAAAGCGTCTGGAATGTTGCACCCGAGTACCAGGGTACGAAAACTGAGACATATTTGAACACGTCTCCCGATCACATGGTTGATCATACTCTAGGTTCCACATGCATGTTTTAGCTGAAGGAAGAATACCTTAAACCTGGGTAGTTGAAACCCGTGGAATGGGTACCATGCAATATGACTTCAAAGGGTCTTCATTTGCTCACCGAACCTCTCCAATCCTATCACTGCTGCGTTTATGTCCCTGTACACATGCTTGATTCTCTTTCGGAGACATAGCAATCCATAGGTTTTAAGATACTTAAGAGTCAGGTACATTCTTAGGCGTTTAATATGCGGTGTTGAGTCCATTTCGTTGAGCAAGGAGTAGCTCTTGTCTATTCCATATTTGGCTTAAGGAACTTTATCTGTGCTCATTTCAATCTCTGGTTTTATGCAGCACCCCAACTCACCTTTACCCTTAAACAAGCATAAGTTGGTTTTCTAAATTTGAGACCCTGTTCTGTTCTGTAATTCAGTTCCTGTGTAGCCAAGTTTACATTCCGTGTATTACTGATATCTTATGATGTTTCTTTTTCTGTGTGACTTATTTCAGTTAGAATCATCGTACCTGAATCCACTCATTGTGCTGCTACGGGCCTGATGACATAGATTTCACTGCTGAGTGATACTGCATTGTACGTAAGTACCACAAGTTCTTTATCCATTTTTCACTTTCTGTGATATTGAACTTGTACGGTAAACGAGGTTCTTGTAAACAGAGGCGTCCCAAACATTGGGGTGGCTGTGTCTTTTTGATTTTAATTTCCCTAAGCTATAGGACCATAAGTGGAAGTGCCCTAGGCTCTGTTGCTTTGTTTTTTAGATGTTTCAGGAAACACCATACACTTCTCCCGAGTGTCTGTTGGCAGTTTACATCCCGCCCATCAGCATAACAAGGCTCCCAGTTCTCCATGGCCTGTCCTGCCTTTCTGGATTTTACACTTTTTTCAGATGGCCCTTTTGACCGGGGGGAAGTGAGACTTCATTGTAGTGCAGATTTCCTTTGCAAGCTTGCTTGGTTGGCCAAAAAGGGCGTATGCGTTTTTTCCTGAATATATTCAGGAAAAAACGCATACGCCCTTTTTGGCCAAGTGCATCATTGTGGACGTTCTGCCTCTTTTCCTATGCTTTCAATGCAATTCCAGTCTACCTCCTGAAATCGGTTTCCTGCAATTCTGCCCCGCTTTCAAGTCCTCTTGGCAGCCTTACTTCAGTATATTTTTGGACGATAGCTGTCATTTATAACTCTGCAGGTTTGTGAATTACAGTGCCCCTGAGCTCCTTTCTTCAACTCGTTTTCTTGTGAGCTGGCCGCAACACCGCAGGATGGCTTCAGGCCCTAATCTGGTTCCGGCACGGCACGCTGAGCCTTTGGTTATTTCCTCTTCCTGGTGGGAAATGAGAGTTAAATTTGCCCGTCCAGACACCTCCAGCTAGTCTCTCATTGGTTCTCGCTATTCCTGTTCATCTTCCGCAGAAATTGCAAACTGGGCCAAACAGGAGGTTAAAGGGACTGACTCTCCAAGTCGGGAGAGTGTTAGTAAAGCGTCTGGAATGTTGCACCCGAGTACCAGGGTACGAAAACTGAGACATATTTGAACACGTCTCCCGATCACATGGTTGATCATACTCTAGGTTCCACATGCATGTTTTAGCTGAAGGAAGAATACCTTAAACCTGGGTAGTTGAAACCCGTGGAATGGGTACCATGCAATATGACTTCAAAGGGTCTTCATTTGCTCACCGAACCTCTCCAATCCTATCACTGCTGCGTTTATGTCCCTGTACACATGCTTGATTCTCTTTCGGAGACATAGCAATCCATAGGTTTTAAGATACTTAAGAGTCAGGTACATTCTTAGGCGTTTAATATGCGGTGTTGAGTCCATTTCGTTGAGCAAGGAGTAGCTCTTGTCTATTCCATATTTGGCTTAAGGAACTTTATCTGTGCTCATTTCAATCTCTGGTTTTATGCAGCACCCCAACTCACCTTTACCCTTAAACAAGCATAAGTTGGTTTTCTAAATTTGAGACCCTGTTCTGTTCTGTAATTCAGTTCCTGTGTAGCCAAGTTTACATTCCGTGTATTACTGATATCTTATGATGTTTCTTTTTCTGTGTGACTTATTTCAGTTAGAATCATCGTACCTGAATCCACTCATTGTGCTGCTACGGGCCTGATGACATAGATTTCACTGCTGAGTGATACTGCATTGTACGTAAGTACCACAAGTTCTTTATCCATTTTTCACTTTCTGTGATATTGAACTTGTACGGTAAACGAGGTTCTTGTAAACAGAGGCGTCCCAAACATTGGGGTGGCTGTGTCTTTTTGATTTTAATTTCCCTAAGCTATAGGACCATAAGTGGAAGTGCCCTAGGCTCTGTTGCTTTGTTTTTTAGATGTTTCAGGAAACACCATACACTTCTCCCGAGTGTCTGTTGGCAGTTTACATCCCGCCCATCAGCATAACAAGGCTCCCAGTTCTCCATGGCCTGTCCTGCCTTTCTGGATTTTACACTTTTTTCAGATGGCCCTTTTGACCGGGGGGAAGTGAGACTTCATTGTAGTGCAGATTTCCTTTGCAAGCTTGCTTGGTTGGCCAAAAAGGGCGTATGCGTTTTTTCCTGAATATATTCAGGAAAAAACGCATACGCCCTTTTTGGCCAAGTGCATCATTGTGGACGTTCTGCCTCTTTTCCTATGCTTTCAATGCAATTCCAGTCTACCTCCTGAAATCGGTTTCCTGCAATTCTGCCCCGCTTTCAAGTCCTCTTGGCAGCCTTACTTCAGTATATTTTTGGACGATAGCTGTCATTTATAACTCTGCAGGTTTGTGAATTACAGTGCCCCTGAGCTCCTTTCTTCAACTCGTTTTCTTGTGAGCTGGCCGCAACACCGCAGGATGGCTTCAGGCCCTAATCTGGTTCCGGCACGGCACGCTGAGCCTTTGGTTATTTCCTCTTCCTGGTGGGAAATGAGAGTTAAATTTGCCCGTCCAGACACCTCCAGCTAGTCTCTCATTGGTTCTCGCTATTCCTGTTCATCTTCCGCAGAAATTGCAAACTGGGCCAAACAGGAGGTTAAAGGGACTGACTCTCCAAGTCGGGAGAGTGTTAGTAAAGCGTCTGGAATGTTGCACCCGAGTACCAGGGTACGAAAACTGAGACATATTTGAACACGTCTCCCGATCACATGGTTGATCATACTCTAGGTTCCACATGCATGTTTTAGCTGAAGGAAGAATACCTTAAACCTGGGTAGTTGAAACCCGTGGAATGGGTACCACGCAATATGACTTCAAAGGGTCTTCATTTGCTCACCGAACCTCTCCAATCCTATCACTGCTGCGTTTATGTCCCTGTACACATGCTTGATTCTCTTTCGGAGACATAGCAATCCATAGGTTTTAAGATACTTAAGAGTCAGGTACATTCTTAGGCGTTTAATATGGGGTGTTGAGTCCATTTCGTTGAGCAAGGAGTAGCTCTTGTCTATTCCATATTTGGCTTAAGGAACTTTATCTGTGCTCATTTCAATCTCTGGTTTTATGCAGCACCCCAACTCACCTTTACCCTTAAACAAGCATAAGTTGGTTTTCTAAATTTGAGACCCTGTTCTGTTCTGTAATTCAGTTCCTGTGTAGCCAAGTTTACATTCCGTGTATTACTGATATCTTATGATGTTTCTTTTTCTGTGTGACTTATTTCAGTTAGAATCATCGTACCTGAATCCACTCATTGTGCTGCTACGGGCCTGATGACATAGATTTCACTGCTGAGTGATACTGCATTGTACGTAAGTACCACAAGTTCTTTATCCATTTTTCACTTTCTGTGATATTGAACTTGTACGGTAAACGAGGTTCTTGTAAACAGAGGCGTCCCAAACATTGGGGTGGCTGTGTCTTTTTGATTTTAATTTCCCTAAGCTATAGGACCATAAGTGGAAGTGCCCTAGGCTCTGTTGCTTTGTTTTTTAGATGTTTCAGGAAACACCATACACTTCTCCCGAGTGTCTGTTGGCAGTTTACATCCCGCCCATCAGCATAACAAGGCTCCCAGTTCTCCATGGCCTGTCCTGCCTTTCTGGATTTTACACTTTTTTCAGATGGCCCTTTTGACCGGGGGGAAGTGAGACTTCATTGTAGTGCAGATTTCCTTTGCAAGCTTGCTTGGTTGGCCAAAAAGGGCGTATGCGTTTTTTCCTGAATATATTCAGGAAAAAACGCATACGCCCTTTTTGGCCAAGTGCATCATTGTGGACGTTCTGCCTCTTTTCCTATGCTTTCAATGCAATTCCAGTCTACCTCCTGAAATCGGTTTCCTGCAATTCTGCCCCGCTTTCAAGTCCTCTTGGCAGCCTTACTTCAGTATATTTTTGGACGATAGCTGTCATTTATAACTCTGCAGGTTTGTGAATTACAGTGCCCCTGAGCTCCTTTCTTCAACTCGTTTTCTTGTGAGCTGGCCGCAACACCGCAGGATGGCTTCAGGCCCTAATCTGGTTCCGGCACGGCACGCTGAGCCTTTGGTTATTTCCTCTTCCTGGTGGGAAATGAGAGTTAAATTTGCCCGTCCAGACACCTCCAGCTAGTCTCTCATTGGTTCTCGCTATTCCTGTTCATCTTCCGCAGAAATTGCAAACTGGGCCAAACAGGAGGTTAAAGGGACTGACTCTCCAAGTCGGGAGAGTGTTAGTAAAGCGTCTGGAATGTTGCACCCGAGTACCAGGGTACGAAAACTGAGACATATTTGAACACGTCTCCCGATCACATGGTTGATCATACTCTAGGTTCCACATGCATGTTTTAGCTGAAGGAAGAATACCTTAAACCTGGGTAGTTGAAACCCGTGGAATGGGTACCATGCAATATGACTTCAAAGGGTCTTCATTTGCTCACCGAACCTCTCCAATCCTATCACTGCTGCGTTTATGTCCCTGTACACATGCTTGATTCTCTTTCGGAGACATAGCAATCCATAGGTTTTAAGATACTTAAGAGTCAGGTACATTCTTAGGCGTTTAATATGCGGTGTTGAGTCCATTTCGTTGAGCAAGGAGTAGCTCTTGTCTATTCCATATTTGGCTTAAGGAACTTTATCTGTGCTCATTTCAATCTCTGGTTTTATGCAGCACCCCAACTCACCTTTACCCTTAAACAAGCATAAGTTGGTTTTCTAAATTTGAGACCCTGTTCTGTTCTGTAATTCAGTTCCTGTGTAGCCAAGTTTACATTCCGTGTATTACTGATATCTTATGATGTTTCTTTTTCTGTGTGACTTATTTCAGTTAGAATCATCGTACCTGAATCCACTCATTGTGCTGCTACGGGCCTGATGACATAGATTTCACTGCTGAGTGATACTGCATTGTACGTAAGTACCACAAGTTCTTTATCCATTTTTCACTTTCTGTGATATTGAACTTGTACGGTAAACGAGGTTCTTGTAAACAGAGGCGTCCCAAACATTGGGGTGGCTGTGTCTTTTTGATTTTAATTTCCCTAAGCTATAGGACCATAAGTGGAAGTGCCCTAGGCTCTGTTGCTTTGTTTTTTAGATGTTTCAGGAAACACCATACACTTCTCCCGAGTGTCTGTTGGCAGTTTACATCCCGCCCATCAGCATAACAAGGCTCCCAGTTCTCCATGGCCTGTCCTGCCTTTCTGGATTTTACACTTTTTTCAGATGGCCCTTTTGACCGGGGGGAAGTGAGACTTCATTGTAGTGCAGATTTCCTTTGCAAGCTTGCTTGGTTGGCCAAAAAGGGCGTATGCGTTTTTTCCTGAATATATTCAGGAAAAAACGCATACGCCCTTTTTGGCCAAGTGCATCATTGTGGACGTTCTGCCTCTTTTCCTATGCTTTCAATGCAATTCCAGTCTACCTCCTGAAATCGGTTTCCTGCAATTCTGCCCCGCTTTCAAGTCCTCTTGGCAGCCTTACTTCAGTATATTTTTGGACGATAGTTGTCATTTATAACTCTGCAGGTTTGTGAATTACAGTGCCCCTGAGCTCCTTTCTTCAACTCGTTTTCTTGTGAGCTGGCCGCAACACCGCAGGATGGCTTCAGGCCCTAATCTGGTTCCGGCACGGCACGCTGAGCCTTTGGTTATTTCCTCTTCCTGGTGGGAAATGAGAGTTAAATTTGCCCGTCCAGACACCTCCAGCTAGTCTCTCATTGGTTCTCGCTATTCCTGTTCATCTTCCGCAGAAATTGCAAACTGGGCCAAACAGGAGGTTAAAGGGACTGACTCTCCAAGTCGGGAGAGTGTTAGTAAAGCGTCTGGAATGTTGCACCCGAGTACCAGGGTACGAAAACTGAGACATATTTGAACACGTCTCCCGATCACATGGTTGATCATACTCTAGGTTCCACATGCATGTTTTAGCTGAAGGAAGAATACCTTAAACCTGGGTAGTTGAAACCCGTGGAATGGGTACCATGCAATATGACTTCAAAGGGTCTTCATTTGCTCACCGAACCTCTCCAATCCTATCACTGCTGCGTTTATGTCCCTGTACACATGCTTGATTCTCTTTCGGAGACATAGCAATCCATAGGTTTTAAGATACTTAAGAGTCAGGTACATTCTTAGGCGTTTAATATGCGGTGTTGAGTCCATTTCGTTGAGCAAGGAGTAGCTCTTGTCTATTCCATATTTGGCTTAAGGAACTTTATCTGTGCTCATTTCAATCTCTGGTTTTATGCAGCACCCCAACTCACCTTTACCCTTAAACAAGCATAAGTTGGTTTTCTAAATTTGAGACCCTGTTCTGTTCTGTAATTCAGTTCCTGTGTAGCCAAGTTTACATTCCGTGTATTACTGATATCTTATGATGTTTCTTTTTCTGTGTGACTTATTTCAGTTAGAATCATCGTACCTGAATCCACTCATTGTGCTGCTACGGGCCTGATGACATAGATTTCACTGCTGAGTGATACTGCATTGTACGTAAGTACCACAAGTTCTTTATCCATTTTTCACTTTCTGTGATATTGAACTTGTACGGTAAACGAGGTTCTTGTAAACAGAGGCGTCCCAAACATTGGGGTGGCTGTGTCTTTTTGATTTTAATTTCCCTAAGCTATAGGACCATAAGTGGAAGTGCCCTAGGCTCTGTTGCTTTGTTTTTTAGATGTTTCAGGAAACACCATACACTTCTCCCGAGTGTCTGTTGGCAGTTTACATCCCGCCCATCAGCATAACAAGGCTCCCAGTTCTCCATGGCCTGTCCTGCCTTTCTGGATTTTACACTTTTTTCAGATGGCCCTTTTGACCGGGGGGAAGTGAGACTTCATTGTAGTGCAGATTTCCTTTGCAAGCTTGCTTGGTTGGCCAAAAAGGGCGTATGCGTTTTTTCCTGAATATATTCAGGAAAAAACGCATACGCCCTTTTTGGCCAAGTGCATCATTGTGGACGTTCTGCCTCTTTTCCTATGCTTTCAATGCAATTCCAGTCTACCTCCTGAAATCGGTTTCCTGCAATTCTGCCCCGCTTTCAAGTCCTCTTGGCAGCCTTACTTCAGTATATTTTTGGACGATAGCTGTCATTTATAACTCTGCAGGTTTGTGAATTACAGTGCCCCTGAGCTCCTTTCTTCAACTCGTTTTCTTGTGAGCTGGCCGCAACACCGCAGGATGGCTTCAGGCCCTAATCTGGTTCCGGCACGGCACGCTGAGCCTTTGGTTATTTCCTCTTCCTGGTGGGAAATGAGAGTTAAATTTGCCCGTCCAGACACCTCCAGCTAGTCTCTCATTGGTTCTCGCTATTCCTGTTCATCTTCCGCAGAAATTGCAAACTGGGCCAAACAGGAGGTTAAAGGGACTGACTCTCCAAGTCGGGAGAGTGTTAGTAAAGCGTCTGGAATGTTGCACCCGAGTACCAGGGTACGAAAACTGAGACATATTTGAACACGTCTCCCGATCACATGGTTGATCATACTCTAGGTTCCACATGCATGTTTTAGCTGAAGGAAGAATACCTTAAACCTGGGTAGTTGAAACCCGTGGAATGGGTACCATGCAATATGACTTCAAAGGGTCTTCATTTGCTCACCGAACCTCTCCAATCCTATCACTGCTGCGTTTATGTCCCTGTACACATGCTTGATTCTCTTTCGGAGACATAGCAATCCATAGGTTTTAAGATACTTAAGAGTCAGGTACATTCTTAGGCGTTTAATATGCGGTGTTGAGTCCATTTCGTTGAGCAAGGAGTAGCTCTTGTCTATTCCATATTTGGCTTAAGGAACTTTATCTGTGCTCATTTCAATCTCTGGTTTTATGCAGCACCCCAACTCACCTTTACCCTTAAACAAGCATAAGTTGGTTTTCTAAATTTGAGACCCTGTTCTGTTCTGTAATTCAGTTCCTGTGTAGCCAAGTTTACATTCCGTGTATTACTGATATCTTATGATGTTTCTTTTTCTGTGTGACTTATTTCAGTTAGAATCATCGTACCTGAATCCACTCATTGTGCTGCTACGGGCCTGATGACATAGATTTCACTGCTGAGTGATACTGCATTGTACGTAAGTACCACAAGTTCTTTATCCATTTTTCACTTTCTGTGATATTGAACTTGTACGGTAAACGAGGTTCTTGTAAACAGAGGCGTCCCAAACATTGGGGTGGCTGTGTCTTTTTGATTTTAATTTCCCTAAGCTATAGGACCATAAGTGGAAGTGCCCTAGGCTCTGTTGCTTTGTTTTTTAGATGTTTCAGGAAACACCATACACTTCTCCCGAGTGTCTGTTGGCAGTTTACATCCCGCCCATCAGCATAACAAGGCTCCCAGTTCTCCATGGCCTGTCCTGCCTTTCTGGATTTTACACTTTTTTCAGATGGCCCTTTTGACCGGGGGGAAGTGAGACTTCATTGTAGTGCAGATTTCCTTTGCAAGCTTGCTTGGTTGGCCAAAAAGGGCGTATGCGTTTTTTCCTGAATATATTCAGGAAAAAACGCATACGCCCTTTTTGGCCAAGTGCATCATTGTGGACGTTCTGCCTCTTTTCCTATGCTTTCAATGCAATTCCAGTCTACCTCCTGAAATCGGTTTCCTGCAATTCTGCCCCGCTTTCAAGTCCTCTTGGCAGCCTTACTTCAGTATATTTTTGGACGATAGCTGTCATTTATAACTCTGCAGGTTTGTGAATTACAGTGCCCCTGAGCTCCTTTCTTCAACTCGTTTTCTTGTGAGCTGGCCGCAACACCGCAGGATGGCTTCAGGCCCTAATCTGGTTCCGGCACGGCACGCTGAGCCTTTGGTTATTTCCTCTTCCTGGTGGGAAATGAGAGTTAAATTTGCCCGTCCAGACACCTCCAGCTAGTCTCTCATTGGTTCTCGCTATTCCTGTTCATCTTCCGCAGAAATTGCAAACTGGGCCAAACAGGAGGTTAAAGGGACTGACTCTCCAAGTCGGGAGAGTGTTAGTAAAGCGTCTGGAATGTTGCACCCGAGTACCAGGGTACGAAAACTGAGACATATTTGAACACGTCTCCCGATCACATGGTTGATCATACTCTAGGTTCCACATGCATGTTTTAGCTGAAGGAAGAATACCTTAAACCTGGGTAGTTGAAACCCGTGGAATGGGTACCATGCAATATGACTTCAAAGGGTCTTCATTTGCTCACCGAACCTCTCCAATCCTATCACTGCTGCGTTTATGTCCCTGTACACATGCTTGATTCTCTTTCGGAGACATAGCAATCCATAGGTTTTAAGATACTTAAGAGTCAGGTACATTCTTAGGCGTTTAATATGCGGTGTTGAGTCCATTTCGTTGAGCAAGGAGTAGCTCTTGTCTATTCCATATTTGGCTTAAGGAACTTTATCTGTGCTCATTTCAATCTCTGGTTTTATGCAGCACCCCAACTCACCTTTACCCTTAAACAAGCATAAGTTGGTTTTCTAAATTTGAGACCCTGTTCTGTTCTGTAATTCAGTTCCTGTGTAGCCAAGTTTACATTCCGTGTATTACTGATATCTTATGATGTTTCTTTTTCTGTGTGACTTATTTCAGTTAGAATCATCGTACCTGAATCCACTCATTGTGCTGCTACGGGCCTGATGACATAGATTTCACTGCTGAGTGATACTGCATTGTACGTAAGTACCACAAGTTCTTTATCCATTTTTCACTTTCTGTGATATTGAACTTGTACGGTAAACGAGGTTCTTGTAAACAGAGGCGTCCCAAACATTGGGGTGGCTGTGTCTTTTTGATTTTAATTTCCCTAAGCTATAGGACCATAAGTGGAAGTGCCCTAGGCTCTGTTGCTTTGTTTTTTAGATGTTTCAGGAAACACCATACACTTCTCCCGAGTGTCTGTTGGCAGTTTACATCCCGCCCATCAGCATAACAAGGCTCCCAGTTCTCCATGGCCTGTCCTGCCTTTCTGGATTTTACACTTTTTTCAGATGGCCCTTTTGACCGGGGGGAAGTGAGACTTCATTGTAGTGCAGATTTCCTTTGCAAGCTTGCTTGGTTGGCCAAAAAGGGCGTATGCGTTTTTTCCTGAATATATTCAGGAAAAAACGCATACGCCCTTTTTGGCCAAGTGCATCATTGTGGACGTTCTGCCTCTTTTCCTATGCTTTCAATGCAATTCCAGTCTACCTCCTGAAATCGGTTTCCTGCAATTCTGCCCCGCTTTCAAGTCCTCTTGGCAGCCTTACTTCAGTATATTTTTGGACGATAGTTGTCATTTATAACTCTGCAGGTTTGTGAATTACAGTGCCCCTGAGCTCCTTTCTTCAACTCGTTTTCTTGTGAGCTGGCCGCAACACCGCAGGATGGCTTCAGGCCCTAATCTGGTTCCGGCACGGCACGCTGAGCCTTTGGTTATTTCCTCTTCCTGGTGGGAAATGAGAGTTAAATTTGCCCGTCCAGACACCTCCAGCTAGTCTCTCATTGGTTCTCGCTATTCCTGTTCATCTTCCGCAGAAATTGCAAACTGGGCCAAACAGGAGGTTAAAGGGACTGACTCTCCAAGTCGGGAGAGTGTTAGTAAAGCGTCTGGAATGTTGCACCCGAGTACCAGGGTACGAAAACTGAGACATATTTGAACACGTCTCCCGATCACATGGTTGATCATACTCTAGGTTCCACATGCATGTTTTAGCTGAAGGAAGAATACCTTAAACCTGGGTAGTTGAAACCCGTGGAATGGGTACCATGCAATATGACTTCAAAGGGTCTTCATTTGCTCACCGAACCTCTCCAATCCTATCACTGCTGCGTTTATGTCCCTGTACACATGCTTGATTCTCTTTCGGAGACATAGCAATCCATAGGTTTTAAGATACTTAAGAGTCAGGTACATTCTTAGGCGTTTAATATGCGGTGTTGAGTCCATTTCGTTGAGCAAGGAGTAGCTCTTGTCTATTCCATATTTGGCTTAAGGAACTTTATCTGTGCTCATTTCAATCTCTGGTTTTATGCAGCACCCCAACTCACCTTTACCCTTAAACAAGCATAAGTTGGTTTTCTAAATTTGAGACCCTGTTCTGTTCTGTAATTCAGTTCCTGTGTAGCCAAGTTTACATTCCGTGTATTACTGATATCTTATGATGTTTCTTTTTCTGTGTGACTTATTTCAGTTAGAATCATCGTACCTGAATCCACTCATTGTGCTGCTACGGGCCTGATGACATAGATTTCACTGCTGAGTGATACTGCATTGTACGTAAGTACCACAAGTTCTTTATCCATTTTTCACTTTCTGTGATATTGAACTTGTACGGTAAACGAGGTTCTTGTAAACAGAGGCGTCCCAAACATTGGGGTGGCTGTGTCTTTTTGATTTTAATTTCCCTAAGCTATAGGACCATAAGTGGAAGTGCCCTAGGCTCTGTTGCTTTGTTTTTTAGATGTTTCAGGAAACACCATACACTTCTCCCGAGTGTCTGTTGGCAGTTTACATCCCGCCCATCAGCATAACAAGGCTCCCAGTTCTCCATGGCCTGTCCTGCCTTTCTGGATTTTACACTTTTTTCAGATGGCCCTTTTGACCGGGGGGAAGTGAGACTTCATTGTAGTGCAGATTTCCTTTGCAAGCTTGCTTGGTTGGCCAAAAAGGGCGTATGCGTTTTTTCCTGAATATATTCAGGAAAAAACGCATACGCCCTTTTTGGCCAAGTGCATCATTGTGGACGTTCTGCCTCTTTTCCTATGCTTTCAATGCAATTCCAGTCTACCTCCTGAAATCGGTTTCCTGCAATTCTGCCCCGCTTTCAAGTCCTCTTGGCAGCCTTACTTCAGTATATTTTTGGACGATAGCTGTCATTTATAACTCTGCAGGTTTGTGAATTACAGTGCCCCTGAGCTCCTTTCTTCAACTCGTTTTCTTGTGAGCTGGCCGCAACACCGCAGGATGGCTTCAGGCCCTAATCTGGTTCCGGCACGGCACGCTGAGCCTTTGGTTATTTCCTCTTCCTGGTGGGAAATGAGAGTTAAATTTGCCCGTCCAGACACCTCCAGCTAGTCTCTCATTGGTTCTCGCTATTCCTGTTCATCTTCCGCAGAAATTGCAAACTGGGCCAAACAGGAGGTTAAAGGGACTGACTCTCCAAGTCGGGAGAGTGTTAGTAAAGCGTCTGGAATGTTGCACCCGAGTACCAGGGTACGAAAACTGAGACATATTTGAACACGTCTCCCGATCACATGGTTGATCATACTCTAGGTTCCACATGCATGTTTTAGCTGAAGGAAGAATACCTTAAACCTGGGTAGTTGAAACCCGTGGAATGGGTACCATGCAATATGACTTCAAAGGGTCTTCATTTGCTCACCGAACCTCTCCAATCCTATCACTGCTGCGTTTATGTCCCTGTACACATGCTTGATTCTCTTTCGGAGACATAGCAATCCATAGGTTTTAAGATACTTAAGAGTCAGGTACATTCTTAGGCGTTTAATATGCGGTGTTGAGTCCATTTCGTTGAGCAAGGAGTAGCTCTTGTCTATTCCATATTTGGCTTAAGGAACTTTATCTGTGCTCATTTCAATCTCTGGTTTTATGCAGCACCCCAACTCACCTTTACCCTTAAACAAGCATAAGTTGGTTTTCTAAATTTGAGACCCTGTTCTGTTCTGTAATTCAGTTCCTGTGTAGCCAAGTTTACATTCCGTGTATTACTGATATCTTATGATGTTTCTTTTTCTGTGTGACTTATTTCAGTTAGAATCATCGTACCTGAATCCACTCATTGTGATGCTACGGGCCTGATGACATAGATTTCACTGCTGAGTGATACTGCATTGTACGTAAGTACCACAAGTTCTTTATCCATTTTTCACTTTCTGTGATATTGAACTTGTACGGTAAACGAGGTTCTTGTAAACAGAGGCGTCCCAAACATTGGGGTGGCTGTGTCTTTTTGATTTTAATTTCCCTAAGCTATAGGACCATAAGTGGAAGTGCCCTAGGCTCTGTTGCTTTGTTTTTTAGATGTTTCAGGAAACACCATACACTTCTCCCGAGTGTCTGTTGGCAGTTTACATCCCGCCCATCAGCATAACAAGGCTCCCAGTTCTCCATGGCCTGTCCTGCCTTTCTGGATTTTACACTTTTTTCAGATGGCCCTTTTGACCGGGGGGAAGTGAGACTTCATTGTAGTGCAGATTTCCTTTGCAAGCTTGCTTGGTTGGCCAAAAAGGGCGTATGCGTTTTTTCCTGAATATATTCAGGAAAAAACGCATACGCCCTTTTTGGCCAAGTGCATCATTGTGGACGTTCTGCCTCTTTTCCTATGCTTTCAATGCAATTCCAGTCTACCTCCTGAAATCGGTTTCCTGCAATTCTGCCCCGCTTTCAAGTCCTCTTGGCAGCCTTACTTCAGTATATTTTTGGACGATAGCTGTCATTTATAACTCTGCAGGTTTGTGAATTACAGTGCCCCTGAGCTCCTTTCTTCAACTCGCTTTCTTGTGAGCTGGCCGCAACACCGCAGGATGGCTTCAGGCCCTAATCTGGTTCCGGCACGGCACGCTGAGCCTTTCGTTCTTTCCTCTTCCTGGTGGGAAATGGGAGTTAAATTTGCCCGTCCAGACACCTCCAGCTAGTCTCTCATTGGTTCTCGCTATTCCTGTTCATCTTCCGCAGAAATTGCAAACTGGGCCAAACAGGAGGTTAAAGGGACTGACTCTCCAAGTGGGGAGAGTGTTAGTAAAGCGTCTGGAATGTTGCACCCGAGTACCAGGGTACGAAAACTGAGACATATTTGAACACGTCTCCCGATCACATGGTTGATCATACTCTAGGTTCCACATGCATGTTTTAGCTGAAGGAAGAATACCTTAAACCTGGGTAGTTGAAACCCGTGGAATGGGTACCATGCAATATGACTTCAAAGGGTCTTCATTTGCTCACCGAACCTCTCCAATCCTATCACTGCTGCGTTTATGTCCCTGTACACATGCTTGATTCTCTTTCGGAGACATAGCAATCCATAGGTTTTAAGATACTTAAGAGTCAGGTACATTCTTAGGCGTTTAATATGCGGTGTTGAGTCCATTTCGTTGAGCAAGGAGTAGCTCTTGTCTATTCCATATTTGGCTTAAGGAACTTTATCTGTGCTCATTTCAATCTCTGGTTTTATGCAGCACCCCAACTCACCTTTACCCTTAAACAAGCATAAGTTGGTTTTCTAAATTTGAGACCCTGTTCTGTTCTGTAATTCAGTTCCTGTGTAGCCAAGTTGACATTCCGTGTATTACTGATATCTTATGATGTTTCTTTTTCTGTGTGACTTATTTCAGTTAGAATCATCGTACCTGAATCCACTCATTGTGCTGCTACGGGCCTGATGACATAGATTTCACTGCTGAGTGATACTGCATTGTACGTAAGTACCACAAGTTCTTTATCCATTTTTCACTTTCTGTGATATTGAACTTGTACGGTAAACGAGGTTCTTGTAAACAGAGGCGTCCCAAACATTGGGGTGGCTGTGTCTTTTTGATTTTAATTTCCCTAAGCTATAGGACCATAAGTGGAAGTGCCCTAGGCTCTGTTGCTTTGTTTTTTAGATGTTTCAGGAAACACCATACACTTCTCCCGAGTGTCTGTTGGCAGTTTACATCCCGCCCATCAGCATAACAAGGCTCCCAGTTCTCCATGGCCTGTCCTGCCTTTCTGGATTTTACACTTTTTTCAGATGGCCCTTTTGACCGAGGGGAAGTGAGACTTCATTGTAGTGCAGATTTCCTTTGCAAGCTTGCTTGGTTGGCCAAAAAGGGCGTATGCGTTTTTTCCTGAATATATTCAGGAAAAAACGCATACGCCCTTTTTGGCCAAGTGCATCATTGTGGACGTTCTGCCTCTTTTCCTATGCTTTCAATGCAATTCCAGTCTACCTCCTGAAATCGGTTTCCTGCAATTCTGCCCCGCTTTCAAGTCCTCTTGGCAGCCTTACTTCAGTATATTTTTGGACGATAGTTGTCATTTATAACTCTGCAGGTTTGTGAATTACAGTGCCCCTGAGCTCCTTTCTTCAACTCGCTTTCTTGTGAGCTGGCCGCAACACCGCAGGATGGCTTCAGGCCCTAATCTGGTTCCGGCACGGCACACTGAGCCTTTGGTTCTTTCCTCTTCCTGGTGGGAAATGGGAGTTAAATTTGCCCGTCCAGACACCTCCAGCTAGTCTCTCATTGGTTCTCGCTATTCCTGTTCATCTTCCGCAGAAATTGCAAACTGGGCCAAACAGGAGGTTAAAGGGACTGACTCTCCAAGTCGGGAGAGTGTTAGTAAAGCGTCTGGAATGTTGCACCCGAGTACCAGGGTACGAAAACTGAGACATATTTGAACACGTCTCCCGATCACATGGTTGATCATACTCTAGGTTCCACATGCATGTTTTAGCTGAAGGAAGAATACCTTAAACCTGGGTAGTTGAAACCCGTGGAATGGGTACCATGCAATATGACTTCAAAGGGTCTTCATTTGCTCACCGAACCTCTCCAATCCTATCACTGCTGCGTTTATGTCCCTGTACACATGCTTGATTCTCTTTCGGAGACATAGCAATCCATACGTTTTAAGATACTTAAGAGTCAGGTACATTCTTAGGCGTTTAATATGCGGTGTTGAGTCCATTTCGTTGAGCAAGGAGTAGCTCTTGTCTATTCCATATTTGGCTTAAGGAACTTTATCTGTGCTCATTTCAATCTCTGGTTTTATGCAGCACCCCAACTCACCTTTACCCTTAAACAAGCATAAGTTGGTTTTCTAAATTTGAGACCCTGTTCTGTTCTGTAATTCAGTTCC
Organism: Globicephala melas; assembly: GCF_963455315.2. NCBI lineage: Eukaryota > Metazoa > Chordata > Mammalia > Artiodactyla > Delphinidae > Globicephala > Globicephala melas. The sequence continues at coordinate 47,448 of NW_027207795.1, forward strand.
TGTGTAGCCAAGTTTACATTCCGTGTATTACTGATATCTTATGATGTTTCTTTTTCTGTGTGACTTATTTCAGTTAGAATCATCGTACCTGAATCCACTCATTGTGCTGCTACGGGCCTGATGACATAGATTTCACTGCTGAGTGATACTGCATTGTACGTAAGTACCACAAGTTCTTTATCCATTTTTCACTTTCTGTGATATTGAACTTGTACGGTAAACGAGGTTCTTGTAAACAGAGGCGTCCCAAACATTGGGGTGGCTGTGTCTTTTTGATTTTAATTTCCCTAAGCTATAGGACCATAAGTGGAAGTGCCCTAGGCTCTGTTGCTTTGTTTTTTAGATGTTTCAGGAAACACCATACACTTCTCCCGAGTGTCTGTTGGCAGTTTACATCCCGCCCATCAGCATAACAAGGCTCCCAGTTCTCCATGGCCTGTCCTGCCTTTCTGGATTTTACACTTTTTTCAGATGGCCCTTTTGACCGGGGGGAAGTGAGACTTCATTGTAGTGCAGATTTCCTTTGCAAGCTTGCTTGGTTGGCCAAAAAGGGCGTATGCGTTTTTTCCTGAATATATTCAGGAAAAAACGCATACGCCCTTTTTGGCCAAGTGCATCATTGTGGACGTTCTGCCTCTTTTCCTATGCTTTCAATGCAATTCCAGTCTACCTCCTGAAATCGGTTTCCTGCAATTCTGCCCCGCTTTCAAGTCCTCTTGGCAGCCTTACTTCAGTATATTTTTGGACGATAGTTGTCATTTATAACTCTGCAGGTTTGTGAATTACAGTGCCCCTGAGCTCCTTTCTTCAACTCGTTTTCTTGTGAGCTGGCCGCAACACCGCAGGATGGCTTCAGGCCCTAATCTGGTTCCGGCACGGCACGCTGACCCTTTGGTTATTTCCTCTTCCTGGAGGGAAATGAGAGTTAAATTTGCCGTCCAGACACCTCCAGCTAGTCTCTCATTGGTTCTCGCTATTCCTGTTCATCTTCCGCAGAAATTGCAAACTGGGCCAAACAGGAGGTTAAAGGGACTGACTCTCCAAGTCGGGAGAGTGTTAGTAAAGCGTCTGGAATGTTGCACCCGAGTACCAGGGTACGAAAACTGAGACATATTTGAGCACGTCTCCCGATCACATGGTTGATCATACTCTAGGTTCCACATGCATGTTTTAGCTGAAGGAAGAATACCTTAATCCTGGGTAGTTGAAACCCGTGGAATGGGTACCATGCAATATGACTTCAAAGGGTCTTCATTTGCTCACCGAACCTCTCCAATCCTATCACTGCTGCGTTTATGTCCCTGTACACATGCTTGATTCTCTTTCAGAGACATAGCAATCCATAGGTTTTAAGATACTTAAGAGTCAGGTACATTCTTAGGCGTTTAATATGCGGTGTTGAGTCCATTTCGTTGAGCAAGGAGTAGCTCTTGTCTATTCCATATTTGGCTTAAGGAACTTTATCTGTGCTCATTTCAATCTCTTTTTTTATGCAGCACCCCAACTCACCTTTACCCTTAAACAAGCATAAGTTGGTTTTCTAAATTTGAGACCCTGTTCTGTTCTGTAATTCAGTTCCTGTGTAGCCAAGTTTACATTCCGTGTATTACTGATATCTTATGATGTTTCTTTTTCTGTGTGACTTATTTCAGTTAGAATCATCGTACCTGAATCCACTCATTGTGCTGCTACGGGCCTGATGACATAGATTTCACTGCTGAGTGATACTGCATTGTACGTAAGTACCACAAGTTCTTTATCCATTTTTCACTTTCTGTGATATTGAACTTGTACGGTAAACGAGGTTCTTGTAAACAGAGGCGTCCCAAACATTGGGGTGGCTGTGTCTTTTTGATTTTAATTTCCCTAAGCTATAGGACCATAAGTGGAAGTGCCCTAGGCTCTGTTGCTTTGTTTTTTAGATGTTTCAGGAAACACCATACACTTCTCCCGAGTGTCTGTTGGCAATTTACATCCCGCCCATCAGCATAACAAGGCTCCCAGTTCTCCATGGCCTGTCCTGCCTTTCTGGATTTTACACTTTTTTCAGATGGCCCTTTTGACCGGGGGGAAGTGAGACTTCATTGTAGTGCAGATTTCCTTTGCAAGGTTGCTTGGTTGGCCAAAAAGGGCGTATGCGTTTTTTCCTGAATATATTCAGGAAAAAACGCATACGCCCTTTTTGGCCAAGTGCATCATTGTGGACGTTCTGCCTCTTTTCCTATGCTTTCAATGCAATTCCAGTCTACCTCCTGAAATCGGTTTCCTGCAATTCTGCCCCGCTTTCAAGTCCTCTTGGCAGCCTTACTTCAGTATATTTTTGGACGATAGCTGTCATTTATAACTCTGCAGGTTTGTGAATTACAGTGCCCCTGAGCTCCTTTCTTCAACTCGCTTTCTTGTGAGCTGGCCGCAACACCGCAGGATGGCTTCAGGCCCTAATCTGGTTCCGGCACGGCACGCTGAGCCTTTGGTTATTTCCTCTTCCTGGTGGGAAATGAGAGTTAAATTTGCCCGTCCAGACACCTCCAGCTAGTCTCTCATTGGTTCTCGCTATTCCTGTTCATCTTCCGCAGAAATTGCAAACTGGGCCAAACAGGAGGTTAAAGGGACTGACTCTCCAAGTCGGGAGAGTGTTAGTAAAGCGTCTGGAATGTTGCACCCGAGTACCAGGGTACGAAAACTGAGACATATTTGAACACGTCTCCCGATCACATGGTTGATCATACTCTAGGTTCCACATGCATGTTTTAGCTGAAGGAAGAATACCTTAAACCTGGGTAGTTGAAACCCGTGGAATGGGTACCATGCAATATGACTTCAAAGGGTCTTCATTTGCTCACCGAACCTCTCCAATCCTATCACTGCTGCGTTTATGTCCCTGTACACATGCTTGATTCTCTTTCGGAGACATAGCAATCCATAGGTTTTAAGATACTTAAGAGTCAGGTACATTCTTAGGCGTTTAATATGCGGTGTTGAGTCCATTTCGTTGAGCAAGGAGTAGCTCTTGTCTATTCCATATTTGGCTTAAGGAACTTTATCTGTGCTCATTTCAATCTCTGGTTTTATGCAGCACCCCAACTCACCTTTACCCTTAAACAAGCATAAGTTGGTTTTCTAAATTTGAGACCCTGTTCTGTTCTGTAATTCAGTTCCTGTGTAGCCAAGTTTACATTCCGTGTATTACTGATATCTTATGATGTTTCTTTTTCTGTGTGACTTATTTCAGTTAGAATCATCGTACCTGAATCCACTCATTGTGCTGCTACGGGCCTGATGACATAGATTTCACTGCTGAGTGATACTGCATTGTACGTAAGTACCACAAGTTCTTTATCCATTTTTCACTTTCTGTGATATTGAACTTGTACGGTAAACGAGGTTCTTGTAAACAGAGGCGTCCCAAACATTGGGGTGGCTGTGTCTTTTTGATTTTAATTTCCCTAAGCTATAGGACCATAAGTGGAAGTGCCCTAGGCTCTGTTGCTTTGTTTTTTAGATGTTTCAGGAAACACCATACACTTCTCCCGAGTGTCTGTTGGCAGTTTACATCCCGCCCATCAGCATAACAAGGCTCCCAGTTCTCCATGGCCTGTCCTGCCTTTCTGGATTTTACACTTTTTTCAGATGGCCCTTTTGACCGGGGGGAAGTGAGACTTCATTGTAGTGCAGATTTCCTTTGCAAGCTTGCTTGGTTGGCCAAAAAGGGCGTATGCGTTTTTTCCTGAATATATTCAGGAAAAAACGCATACGCCCTTTTTGGCCAAGTGCATCATTGTGGACGTTCTGCCTCTTTTCCTATGCTTTCAATGCAATTCCAGTCTACCTCCTGAAATCGGTTTCCTGCAATTCTGCCCCGCTTTCAAGTCCTCTTGGCAGCCTTACTTCAGTATATTTTTGGACGATAGCTGTCATTTATAACTCTGCAGGTTTGTGAATTACAGTGCCCCTGAGCTCCTTTCTTCAACTCGCTTTCTTGTGAGCTGGCCGCAACACCGCAGGATGGCTTCAGGCCCTAATCTGGTTCCGGCACGGCACGCTGAGCCTTTGGTTATTTCCTCTTCCTGGTGGGAAATGAGAGTTAAATTTGCCCGTCCAGACACCTCCAGCTAGTCTCTCATTGGTTCTCGCTATTCCTGTTCATCTTCCGCAGAAATTGCAAACTGGGCCAAACAGGAGGTTAAAGGGACTGACTCTCCAAGTCGGGAGAGTGTTAGTAAAGCGTCTGGAATGTTGCACCCGAGTACCAGGGTACGAAAACTGAGACATATTTGAACACGTCTCCCGATCACATGGTTGATCATACTCTAGGTTCCACATGCATGTTTTAGCTGAAGGAAGAATACCTTAAACCTGGGTAGTTGAAACCCGTGGAATGGGTACCATGCAATATGACTTCAAAGGGTCTTCATTTGCTCACCGAACCTCTCCAATCCTATCACTGCTGCGTTTATGTCCCTGTACACATGCTTGATTCTCTTTCGGAGACATAGCAATCCATAGGTTTTAAGATACTTAAGAGTCAGGTACATTCTTAGGCGTTTAATATGCGGTGTTGAGTCCATTTCGTTGAGCAAGGAGTAGCTCTTGTCTATTCCATATTTGGCTTAAGGAACTTTATCTGTGCTCATTTCATTCTCTGGTTTTATGCAGCACCCCAACTCACCTTTACCCTTAAACAAGCATAAGTTGGTTTTCTAAATTTGAGACCCTGTTCTGTTCTGTAATTCAGTTCCTGTGTAGCCAAGTTTACATTCCGTGTATTACTGATATCTTATGATGTTTCTTTTTCTGTGTGACTTATTTCAGTTAGAATCATCGTACCTGAATCCACTCATTGTGCTGCTACGGGCCTGATGACATAGATTTCACTGCTGAGTGATACTGCATTGTACGTAAGTACCACAAGTTCTTTATCCATTTTTCACTTTCTGTGATATTGAACTTGTACGGTAAACGAGGTTCTTGTAAACAGAGGCGTCCCAAACATTGGGGTGGCTGTGTCTTTTTGATTTTAATTTCCCTAAGCTATAGGACCATAAGTGGAAGTGCCCTAGGCTCTGTTGCTTTGTTTTTTAGATGTTTCAGGAAACACCATACACTTCTCCCGAGTGTCTGTTGGCAGTTTACATCCCGCCCATCAGCATAACAAGGCTCCCAGTTCTCCATGGCCTGTCCTGCCTTTCTGGATTTTACACTTTTTTCAGATGGCCCTTTTGACCGGGGGGAAGTGAGACTTCATTGTAGTGCAGATTTCCTTTGCAAGCTTGCTTGGTTGGCCGAAAAGGGCGTATGCGTTTTTTCCTGAATATATTCAGGAAAAAACGCATACGCCCTTTTTGGCCAAGTGCATCATTGTGGACGTTCTGCCTCTTTTCCTATGCTTTCAATGCAATTCCAGTCTACCTCCTGAAATCGGTTTCCTGCAATTCTGCCCCGCTTTCAAGTCCTCTTGGCAGCCTTACTTCAGTATATTTTTGGACGATAGCTGTCATTTATAACTCTGCAGGTTTGTGAATTACAGTGCCCCTGAGCTCCTTTCTTCAAGTCGCTTTCTTGTGAGCTGGCCGCAACACCGCAGGATGGCTTCAGGCCCTAATCTGGTTCCGGCACGGCACGCTGAGCCTTTGGTTATTTCCTCTTCCTGGTGGGAAATGAGAGTTAAATTTGCCCGTCCAGACACCTCCAGCTAGTCTCTCATTGGTTCTCGCTATTCCTGTTCATCTTCCGCAGAAATTGCAAACTGGGCCAAACAGGAGGTTAAAGGGACTGACTCTCCAAGTCGGGAGAGTGTTAGTAAAGCGTCTGGAATGTTGCACCCGAGTACCAGGGTACGAAAACTGAGACATATTTGAACACGTCTCCCGATCACATGGTTGATCATACTCTAGGTTCCACATGCATGTTTTAGCTGAAGGAAGAATACCTTAAACCTGGGTAGTTGAAACCCGTGGAATGGGTACCATGCAATATGACTTCAAAGGGTCTTCATTTGCTCACCGAACCTCTCCAATCCTATCACTGCTGCGTTTATGTCCCTGTACACATGCTTGATTCTCTTTCGGAGACATAGCAATCCATAGGTTTTAAGATACTTAAGAGTCAGGTACATTCTTAGGCGTTTAATATGCGGTGTTGAGTCCATTTCGTTGAGCAAGGAGTAGCTCTTGTCTATTCCATATTTGGCTTAAGGAACTTTATCTGTGCTCATTTCAATCTCTGGTTTTATGCAGCACCCCAACTCACCTTTACCCTTAAACAAGCATAAGTTGGTTTTCTAAATTTGAGACCCTGTTCTGTTCTGTAATTCAGTTCCTGTGTAGCCAAGTTTACATTCCGTGTATTACTGATATCTTATGATGTTTCTTTTTCTGTGTGACTTATTTCAGTTAGAATCATCGTACCTGAATCCACTCATTGTGCTGCTACGGGCCTGATGACATAGATTTCACTGCTGAGTGATACTGCATTGTACGTAAGTACCACAAGTTCTTTATCCATTTTTCACTTTCTGTGATATTGAACTTGTACGGTAAACGAGGTTCTTGTAAACAGAGGCGTCCCAAACATTGGGGTGGCTGTGTCTTTTTGATTTTAATTTCCCTAAGCTATAGGACCATAAGTGGAAGTGCCCTAGGCTCTGTTGCTTTGTTTTTTAGATGTTTCAGGAAACACCATACACTTCTCCCGAGTGTCTGTTGGCAGTTTACATCCCGCCCATCAGCATAACAAGGCTCCCAGTTCTCCATGGCCTGTCCTGCCTTTCTGGATTTTACACTTTTTTCAGATGGCCCTTTTGACCGGGGGGAAGTGAGACTTCATTGTAGTGCAGATTTCCTTTGCAAGCTTGCTTGGTTGGCCAAAAAGGGCGTATGCGTTTTTTCCTGAATATATTCAGGAAAAAACGCATACGCCCTTTTTGGCCAAGTGCATCATTGTGGACGTTCTGCCTCTTTTCCTATGCTTTCAATGCAATTCCAGTCTACCTCCTGAAATCGGTTTCCTGCAATTCTGCCCCGCTTTCAAGTCCTCTTGGCAGCCTTACTTCAGTATATTTTTGGACGATAGTTGTCATTTATAACTCTGCAGGTTTGTGAATTACAGTGCCCCTGAGCTCCTTTCTTCAACTCGCTTTCTTGTGAGCTGGCCGCAACACCGCAGGATGGCTTCAGGCCCTAATCTGGTTCCGGCACGGCACGCTGAGCCTTTGGTTATTTCCTCTTCCTGGTGGGAAATGAGAGTTAAATTTGCCCGTCCAGACACCTCCAGCTAGTCTCTCATTGGTTCTCGCTATTCCTGTTCATCTTCCGCAGAAATTGCAAACTGGGCCAAACAGGAGGTTAAAGGGACTGACTCTCCAAGTCGGGAGAGTGTTAGTAAAGCGTCTGGAATGTTGCACCCGAGTACCAGGGTACGAAAACTGAGACATATTTGAACACGTCTCCCGATCACATGGTTGATCATACTCTAGGTTCCACATGCATGTTTTAGCTGAAGGAAGAATACCTTAAACCTGGGTAGTTGAAACCCGTGGAATGGGTACCATGCAATATGACTTCAAAGGGTCTTCATTTGCTCACCGAACCTCTCCAATCCTATCACTGCTGCGTTTATGTCCCTGTACACATGCTTGATTCTCTTTCGGAGACATAGCAATCCATAGGTTTTAAGATACTTAAGAGTCAGGTACATTCTTAGGCGTTTAATATGCGGTGTTGAGTCCATTTCGTTGAGCAAGGAGTAGCTCTTGTCTATTCCATATTTGGCTTAAGGAACTTTATCTGTGCTCATTTCAATCTCTGGTTTTATGCAGCACCCCAACTCACCTTTACCCTTAAACAAGCATAAGTTGGTTTTCTAAATTTGAGACCCTGTTCTGTTCTGTAATTCAGTTCCTGTGTAGCCAAGTTTACATTCCGTGTATTACTGATATCTTATGATGTTTCTTTTTCTGTGTGACTTATTTCAGTTAGAATCATCGTACCTGAATCCACTCATTGTGCTGCTACGGGCCTGATGACATAGATTTCACTGCTGAGTGATACTGCATTGTACGTAAGTACCACAAGTTCTTTATCCATTTTTCACTTTCTGTGATATTGAACTTGTACGGTAAACGAGGTTCTTGTAAACAGAGGCGTCCCAAACATTGGGGTGGCTGTGTCTTTTTGATTTTAATTTCCCTAAGCTATAGGACCATAAGTGGAAGTGCCCTAGGCTCTGTTGCTTTGTTTTTTAGATGTTTCAGGAAACACCATACACTTCTCCCGAGTGTCTGTTGGCAGTTTACATCCCGCCCATCAGCATAACAAGGCTCCCAGTTCTCCATGGCCTGTCCTGCCTTTCTGGATTTTACACTTTTTTCAGATGGCCCTTTTGACCGGGGGGAAGTGAGACTTCATTGTAGTGCAGATTTCCTTTGCAAGCTTGCTTGGTTGGCCAAAAAGGGCGTATGCGTTTTTTCCTGAATATATTCAGGAAAAAACGCATACGCCCTTTTTGGCCAAGTGCATCATTGTGGACGTTCTGCCTCTTTTCCTATGCTTTCAATGCAATTCCAGTCTACCTCCTGAAATCGGTTTCCTGCAATTCTGCCCCGCTTTCAAGTCCTCTTGGCAGCCTTACTTCAGTATATTTTTGGACGATAGCTGTCATTTATAACTCTGCAGGTTTGTGAATTACAGTGCCCCTGAGCTCCTTTCTTCAACTCGCTTTCTTGTGAGCTGGCCGCAACACCACAGGATGGCTTCAGGCCCTAATCTGGTTCCGGCACGGCACGCTGAGCCTTTGGTTATTTCCTCTTCCTGGTGGGAAATGAGAGTTAAATTTGCCCGTCCAGACACCTCCAGCTAGTCTCTCATTGGTTCTCGCTATTCCTGTTCATCTTCCGCAGAAATTGCAAACTGGGCCAAACAGGAGGTTAAAGGGACTGACTCTCCAAGTCGGGAGAGTGTTAGTAAAGCGTCTGGAATGTTGCACCCGAGTACCAGGGTACGAAAACTGAGACATATTTGAACACGTCTCCCGATCACATGGTTGATCATACTCTAGGTTCCACATGCATGTTTTAGCTGAAGGAAGAATACCTTAAACCTGGGTAGTTGAAACCCGTGGAATGGGTACCATGCAATATGACTTCAAAGGGTCTTCATTTGCTCACCGAACCTCTCCAATCCTATCACTGCTGCGTTTATGTCCCTGTACACATGCTTGATTCTCTTTCGGAGACATAGCAATCCATAGGTTTTAAGATACTTAAGAGTCAGGTACATTCTTAGGCGTTTAATATGCGGTGTTGAGTCCATTTCGTTGAGCAAGGAGTAGCTCTTGTCTATTCCATATTTGGCTTAAGGAACTTTATCTGTGCTCATTTCAATCTCTGGTTTTATGCAGCACCCCAACTCACCTTTACCCTTAAACAAGCATAAGTTGGTTTTCTAAATTTGAGACCCTGTTCTGTTCTGTAATTCAGTTCCTGTGTAGCCAAGTTTACATTCCGTGTATTACTGATATCTTATGATGTTTCTTTTTCTGTGTGACTTATTTCAGTTAGAATCATCGTACCTGAATCCACTCATTGTGCTGCTACGGGCCTGATGACATAGATTTCACTGCTGAGTGATACTGCATTGTACGTAAGTACCACAAGTTCTTTATCCATTTTTCACTTTCTGTGATATTGAACTTGTACGGTAAACGAGGTTCTTGTAAACAGAGGCGTCCCAAACATTGGGGTGGCTGTGTCTTTTTGATTTTAATTTCCCTAAGCTATAGGACCATAAGTGGAAGTGCCCTAGGCTCTGTTGCTTTGTTTTTTAGATGTTTCAGGAAACACCATACACTTCTCCCGAGTGTCTGTTGGCAGTTTACATCCCGCCCATCAGCATAACAAGGCTCCCAGTTCTCCATGGCCTGTCCTGCCTTTCTGGATTTTACACTTTTTTCAGATGGCCCTTTTGACCGGGGGGAAGTGAGACTTCATTGTAGTGCAGATTTCCTTTGCAAGCTTGCTTGGTTGGCCAAAAAGGGCGTATGCGTTTTTTCCTGAATATATTCAGGAAAAAACGCATACGCCCTTTTTGGCCAAGTGCATCATTGTGGACGTTCTGCCTCTTTTCCTATGCTTTCAATGCAATTCCAGTCTACCTCCTGAAATCGGTTTCCTGCAATTCTGCCCCGCTTTCAAGTCCTCTTGGCAGCCTTACTTCAGTATATTTTTGGACGATAGTTGTCATTTATAACTCTGCAGGTTTGTGAATTACAGTGCCCCTGAGCTCCTTTCTTCAACTCGCTTTCTTGTGAGCTGGCCGCAACACCGCAGGATGGCTTCAGGCCCTAATCTGGTTCCGGCACGGCACGCTGAGCCTTTGGTTATTTCCTCTTCCTGGTGGGAAATGAGAGTTAAATTTGCCCGTCCAGACACCTCCAGCTAGTCTCTCATTGGTTCTCGCTATTCCTGTTCATCTTCCGCAGAAATTGCAAACTGGGCCAAACAGGAGGTTAAAGGGACAGACTCTCCAAGTCGGGAGAGTGTTAGTAAAGCGTCTGGAATGTTGCACCCGAGTACCAGGGTACGAAAACTGAGACATATTTGAACACATCTCCCGATCACATGGTTGATCATACTCTAGGTTCCACATGCATGTTTTAGCTGAAGGAAGAATACCTTAAACCTGGGTAGTTGAAACCCGTGGAATGGGTACCATGCAATATGACTTCAAAGGGTCTTCATTTGCTCACCGAACCTCTCCAATCCTATCACTGCTGCGTTTATGTCCCTGTACACATGCTTGATTCTCTTTCGGAGACATAGCAATCCATAGGTTTTAAGATACTTAAGAGTCAGGTACATTCTTAGGCGTTTAATATGGGGTGTTGAGTCCATTTCGTTGAGCAAGGAGTAGCTCTTGTCTATTCCATATTTGGCTTAAGGAACTTTATCTGTGCTCATTTCAATCTCTGGTTTTATGCAGCACCCCAACTCACCTTTACCCTTAAACAAGCATAAGTTGGTTTTCTAAATTTGAGACCCTGTTCTGTTCTGTAATTCAGTTCCTGTGTAGCCAAGTTTACATTCCGTGTATTACTGATATCTTATGATGTTTCTTTTTCTGTGTGACTTATTTCAGTTAGAATCATCGTACCTGAATCCACTCATTGTGCTGCTACGGGCCTGATGACATAGATTTCACTGCTGAGTGATACTGCATTGTACGTAAGTACCACAAGTTCTTTATCCATTTTTCACTTTCTGTGATATTGAACTTGTACGGTAAACGAGGTTCTTGTAAACAGAGGCGTCCCAAACATTGGGGTGGCTGTATCTTTTTGATTTTAATTACCCTAAGCTATAGGACCATAAGTGGAAGTGCCCTAGGCTCTGTTGTTTTGTTTTTTAGATGTTTCAGGAAACACCATACACCTCTCCCGAGTGTCTGTTGGCAGTTTACATCCCGCCCATCAGCATAACAAGGCTCCCAGTTCTCCATGGCCTGTCCTGCCTTTCTGGATTTTACACTTTTTTCAGATGGCCCTTTTGACCGGGGGGAAGTGAGACTTCATTGTAGTGCAGATTTCCTTTGCAAGCTTGCTTGGTTGGCCAAAAAGGGCGTATGCGTTTTTTCCTGAATATATTCAGGAAAAAACGCATACGCCCTTTTTGGCCAAGTGCATCATTGTGGACGTTCTGCCTCTTTTCCTATGCTTTCAATGCAATTCCAGTCTACCTCCTGAAATCGGTTTCCTGCAATTCTGCCCCGCTCTCAAGTCCTCTTGGCAGCCTTACTTCAGTATATTTTTGGACGATAGTTGTCATTTATAACTCTGCAGGTTTGTGAATTACAGTGCCCCTGAGCTCCTTTCTTCAACTCGTTTTCTTGTGAGCTGGCCGCAACACCGCAGGATGGCTTCAGGCCCTAATCTGGTTCCGGCACGGCACGCTGAGCCTTTGGTTATTTCCTCTTCCTGGTGGGAAATGAGAGTTAAATTTGCCCGTCCAGACACCTCCAGCTAGTCTCTCATTGGTTCTCGCTATTCCTGTTCATCTTCCGCAGAAATTGCAAACTGGGCCAAACAGGAGGTTAAAGGGACTGACTCTCCAAGTCGGGAGAGTGTTAGTAAAGCGTCTGGAATGTTGCACCCGAGTACCAGGGTACGAAAACTGAGACATATTTGAACACGTCTCCCGATCACATGGTTGATCATACTCTAGGTTCCACATGCATGTTTTAGCTGAAGGAAGAATACCTTAAACCTGGGTAGTTGAAACCCGTGGAATGGGTACCATGCAATATGACTTCAAAGGGTCTTCATTTGCTCACCGAACCTCTCCAATCCTATCACTGCTGCGTTTATGTCCCTGTACACATGCTTGATTCTCTTTCGGAGACATAGCAATCCATACGTTTTAAGATACTTAAGAGTCAGGTACATTCTTAGGCGTTTAATATGGGGTGTTGAGTCCATTTCGTTGAGCAAGGAGTAGCTCTTGTCTATTCCATATTTGGCTTAAGGAACTTTATCTGTGCTCATTTCAATCTCTGGTTTTATGCAGCACCCCAACTCACCTTTACCCTTAAACAAGCATAAGTTGGTTTTCTAAATTTGAGACCCTGTTCTGTTCTGTAATTCAGTTCCTGTGTAGCCAAGTTTACATTCCGTGTATTACTGATATCTTATGATGTTTCTTTTTCTGTGTGACTTATTTCAGTTAGAATCATCGTACCTGAATCCACTCATTGTGCTGCTACGGGCCTGATGACATAGATTTCACTGCTGAGTGATACTGCATTGTACGTAAGTACCACAAGTTCTTTATCCATTTTTCACTTTCTGTGATATTGAACTTGTACGGTAAACGAGGTTCTTGTAAACAGAGGCGTCCCAAACATTGGGGTGGCTGTATCTTTTTGATTTTAATTTCCCTAAGCTATAGGACCATAAGTGGAAGTGCCCTAGGCTCTGTTGCTTTGTTTTTTAGATGTTTCAGGAAACACCATACACCTCTCCCGAGTGTCTGTTGGCAGTTTACATCCCGCCCATCAGCATAACAAGGCTCCCAGTTCTCCATGGCCTGTCCTGCCTTTCTGGATTTTACACTTTTTTCAGATGGCCCTTTTGACCGGGGGGAAGTGAGACTTCATTGTAGTGCAGATTTCCTTTGCAAGCTTGCTTGGTTGGCCAAAAAGGGCGTATGCGTTTTTTCCTGAATATATTCAGGAAAAAACGCATACGCCCTTTTTGGCCAAGTGCATCATTGTGGACGTTCTGCCTCTTTTCCTATGCTTTCAATGCAATTCCAGTCTACCTCCTGAAATCGGTTTCCTGCAATTCTGCCCCGCTTTCAAGTCCTCTTGGCAGCCTTACTTCAGTATATTTTTGGACGATAGTTGTCATTTATAACTCTGCAGGTTTGTGAATTACAGTGCCCCTGAGCTCCTTTCTTCAACTCGTTTTCTTGTGAGCTGGCCGCAACACCGCAGGATGGCTTCAGGCCCTAATCTGGTTCCGGCACGGCACGCTGAGCCTTTGGTTATTTCCTCTTCCTGGTGGGAAATGAGAGTTAAATTTGCCCGTCCAGACACCTCCAGCTAGTCTCTCATTGGTTCTCGCTATTCCTGTTCATCTTCCGCAGAAATTGCAAACTGGGCCAAACAGGAGGTTAAAGGGACTGACTCTCCAAGTCGGGAGAGTGTTAGTAAAGCGTCTGGAATGTTGCACCGGAGTACCAGGGTACGAAAACTGAGACATATTTGAACACGTCTCCCGATCACATGGTTGATCATACTCTAGGTTCCACATGCATGTTTTAGCTGAAGGAAGAATACCTTAAACCTGGGTAGTTGAAACCCGTGGAATGGGTACCATGCAATATGACTTCAAAGGGTCTTCATTTGCTCACCGAACCTCTCCAATCCTATCACTGCTGCGTTTATGTCCCTGTACACATGCTTGATTCTCTTTCGGAGACATAGCAATCCATAGGTTTTAAGATACTTAAGAGTCAGGTACATTCTTAGGCGTTTAATATGCGGTGTTGAGTCCATTTCGTTGAGCAAGGAGTAGCTCTTGTCTATTCCATATTTGGCTTAAGGAACTTTATCTGTGCTCATTTCAATCTCTGGTTTTATGCAGCACCCCAACTCACTTTTACCCTTAAACAAGCATAAGTTGGTTTTCTAAATTTGAGACCCTGTTCTGTTCTGTAATTCAGTTCCTGTGTAGCCAAGTTTACATTCCGTGTATTACTGATATCTTATGATGTTTCTTTTTCTGTGTGACTTATTTCAGTTAGAATCATCGTACCTGAATCCACTCATTGTGCTGCTACGGGCCTGATGACATAGATTTCACTGCTGAGTGATACTGCATTGTACGTAAGTACCACAAGTTCTTTATCCATTTTTCACTTTCTGTGATATTGAACTTGTACGGTAAACGAGGTTCTTGTAAACAGAGGCGTCCCAAACATTGGGGTGGCTGTGTCTTTTTGATTTTAATTTCCCTAAGCTATAGGACCATAAGTGGAAGTGCCCTAGGCTCTGTTGCTTTGTTTTTTAGATGTTTCAGGAAACACCATACACTTCTCCCGAGTGTCTGTTGGCAGTTTACATCCCGCCCATCAGCATAACAAGGCTCCCAGTTCTCCATGGCCTGTCCTGCCTTTCTGGATTTTACACTTTTTTCAGATGGCCCTTTTGACCGGGGGGAAGTGAGACTTCATTGTAGTGCAGATTTCCTTTGCAAGCTTGCTTGGTTGGCCAAAAAGGGCGTATACGTTTTTTCCTGAATATATTCAGGAAAAAACGCATACGCCCTTTTTGGCCAAGTGCATCATTGTGGACGTTCTGCCTCTTTTCCTATGCTTTCAATGCAATTCCAGTCTACCTCCTGAAATCGGTTTCCTGCAATTCTGCCCCGCTTTCAAGTCCTCTTGGCAGCCTTACTTCAGTATATTTTTGGACGATAGCTGTCATTTATAACTCTGCAGGTTTGTGAATTACAGTGCCCCTGAGCTCCTTTCTTCAACTCGTTTTCTTGTGAGCTGGCCGCAACACCGCAGGATGGCTTCAGGCCCTAATCTGGTTCCGGCACGGCACGCTGAGCCTTTGGTTATTTCCTCTTCCTGGTGGGAAATGAGAGTTAAATTTGCCCGTCCAGACACCTCCAGCTAGTCTCTCATTGGTTCTCGCTATTCCTGTTCATCTTCCGCAGAAATTGCAAACTGGGCCAAACAGGAGGTTAAAGGGACTGACTCTCCAAGTCGGGAGAGTGTTAGTAAAGCGTCTGGAATGTTGCACCCGAGTACCAGGGTACGAAAACTGAGACATATTTGAACACGTCTCCCGATCACATGGTTGATCATACTCTAGGTTCCACATGCATGTTTTAGCTGAAGGAAGAATACCTTAAACCTGGGTAGTTGAAACCCGTGGAATGGGTACCATGCAATATGACTTCAAAGGGTCTTCATTTGCTCACCGAACCTCTCCAATCCTATCACTGCTGCGTTTATGTCCCTGTACACATGCTTGATTCTCTTTCGGAGACATAGCAATCCATAGGTTTTAAGATACTTAAGAGTCAGGTACATTCTTAGGCGTTTAATATGCGGTGTTGAGTCCATTTCGTTGAGCAAGGAGTAGCTCTTGTCTATTCCATATTTGGCTTAAGGAACTTTATCTGTGCTCATTTCAATCTCTGGTTTTATGCAGCACCCCAACTCACCTTTACCCTTAAACAAGCATAAGTTGGTTTTCTAAATTTGAGACCCTGTTCTGTTCTGTAATTCAGTTCCTGTGTAGCCAAGTTTACATTCCATGTATTACTGATATCTTATGATGTTTCTTTTTCTGTGTGACTTATTTCAGTTAGAATCATCGTACCTGAATCCACTCATTGTGCTGCTACGGGCCTGATGACATAGATTTCACTGCTGAGTGATACTGCATTGTACGTAAGTACCACAAGTTCTTTATCCATTTTTCACTTTCTGTGATATTGAACTTGTACGGTAAACGAGGTTCTTGTAAACAGAGGCGTCCCAAACATTGGGGTGGCTGTGTCTTTTTGATTTTAATTTCCCTAAGCTATAGGACCATAAGTGGAAGTGCCCTAGGCTCTGTTGCTTTGTTTTTTAGATGTTTCAGGAAACACCATACACTTCTCCCGAGTGTCTGTTGGCAGTTTACATCCCGCCCATCAGCATAACAAGGCTCCCAGTTCTCCATGGCCTGTCCTGCCTTTCTGGATTTTACACTTTTTTCAGATGGCCCTTTTGACCGGGGGGAAGTGAGACTTCATTGTAGTGCAGATTTCCTTTGCAAGCTTGCTTGGTTGGCCAAAAAGGGCGTATGCGTTTTTTCCTGAATATATTCAGGAAAAAACGCATACGCCCTTTTTGGCCAAGTGCATCATTGTGGACGTTCTGCCTCTTTTCCTATGCTTTCAATGCAATTCCAGTCTACCTCCTGAAATCGGTTTCCTGCAATTCTGCCCCGCTTTCAAGTCCTCTTGGCAGCCTTACTTCAGTATATTTTTGGACGATAGCTGTCATTTATAACTCTGCAGGTTTGTGAATTACAGTGCCCCTGAGCTCCTTTCTTCAACTCGTTTTCTTGTGAGCTGGCCGCAACACCGCAGGATGGCTTCAGGCCCTAATCTGGTTCCGGCACGGCACGCTGAGCCTTTGGTTATTTCCTCTTCCTGGTGGGAAATGAGAGTTAAATTTGCCCGTCCAGACACCTCCAGCTAGTCTCTCATTGGTTCTCGCTATTCCTGTTCATCTTCCGCAGAAATTGCAAACTGGGCCAAACAGGAGGTTAAAGGGACTGACTCTCCAAGTCGGGAGAGTGTTAGTAAAGCGTCTGGAATGTTGCACCCGAGTACCAGGGTACGAAAACTGAGACATATTTGAACACGTCTCCCGATCACATGGTTGATCATACTCTAGGTTCCACATGCATGTTTTAGCTGAAGGAAGAATACCTTAAACCTGGGTAGTTGAAACCCGTGGAATGGGTACCATGCAATATGACTTCAAAGGGTTTTCATTTGCTCACCGAACCTCTCCAATCCTATCACTGCTGCGTTTATGTCCCTGTACACATGCTTGATTCTCTTTCGGAGACATAGCAATCCATAGGTTTTAAGATACTTAAGAGTCAGGTACATTCTTAGGCGTTTAATATGCGGTGTTGAGTCCATTTCGTTGAGCAAGGAGTAGCTCTTGTCTATTCCATATTTGGCTTAAGGAACTTTATCTGTGCTCATTTCAATCTCTGGTTTTATGCAGCACCCCAACTCACCTTTACCCTTAAACAAGCATAAGTTGGTTTTCTAAATTTGAGACCCTGTTCTGTTCTGTAATTCAGTTCCTGTGTAGCCAAGTTTACATTCCGTGTATTACTGATATCTTATGATGTTTCTTTTTCTGTGTGACTTATTTCAGTTAGAATCATCGTACCTGAATCCACTCATTGTGCTGCTACGGGCCTGATGACATAGATTTCACTGCTGAGTGATACTGCATTGTACGTAAGTACCACAAGTTCTTTATCCATTTTTCACTTTCTGTGATATTGAACTTGTACGGTAAACGAGGTTCTTGTAAACAGAGGCGTCCCAAACATTGGGGTGGCTGTGTCTTTTTGATTTTAATTTCCCTAAGCTATAGGACCATAAGTGGAAGTGCCCTAGGCTCTGTTGCTTTGTTTTTTAGATGTTTCAGGAAACACCATACACTTCTCCCGAGTGTCTGTTGGCAGTTTACATCCCGCCCATCAGCATAACAAGGCTCCCAGTTCTCCATGGCCTGTCCTGCCTTTCTGGATTTTACACTTTTTTCAGATGGCCTTTTTGACCGGGGGGGGGGGAAGTGAGACTTCATTGTAGTGCAGATTTCCTTTGCAAGCTTGCTTGGTTGGCCAAAAAGGGCGTATGCGTTTTTTCCTGAATATATTCAGGAAAAAACGCATACGCCCTTTTTGGCCAAGTGCATCATTGTGGACGTTCTGCCTCTTTTCCTATGCTTTCAATGCAATTCCAGTCTACCTCCTGAAATCGGTTTCCTGCAATTCTGCCCCGCTTTCAAGTCCTCTTGGCAGCCTTACTTCAGTATATTTTTGGACGATAGTTGTCATTTATAACTCTGCAGGTTTGTGAATTACAGTGCCCCTGAGCTCCTTTCTTCAACTCGTTTTCTTGTGAGCTGGCCGCAACACCGCAGGATGGCTTCAGGCCCTAATCTGGTTCCGGCACGGCACGCTGAGCCTTTGGTTATTTCCTCTTCCTGGTGGGAAATGAGAGTTAAATTTGCCCGTCCAGACACCTCCAGCTAGTCTCTCATTGGTTCTCGCTATTCCTGTTCATCTTCCGCAGAAATTGCAAACTGGGCCAAACAGGAGGTTAAAGGGACTGACTCTCCAAGTCGGGAGAGTGTTAGTAAAGCGTCTGGAATGTTGCACCCGAGTACCAGGGTACGAAAACTGAGACATATTTGAACACGTCTCCCGATCACATGGTTGATCATACTCTAGGTTCCACATGCATGTTTTAGCTGAAGGAAGAATACCTTAAACCTGGGTAGTTGAAACCCGTGGAATGGGTACCATGCAATATGACTTCAAAGGGTCTTCATTTGCTCACCGAACCTCTCCAATCCTATCACTGCTGCGTTTATGTCCCTGTACACATGCTTGATTCTCTTTCGGAGACATAGCAATCCATAGGTTTTAAGATACTTAAGAGTCAGGTACATTCTTAGGCGTTTAATATGCGGTGTTGAGTCCATTTCGTTGAGCAAGGAGTAGCTCTTGTCTATTCCATATTTGGCTTAAGGAACTTTATCTGTGCTCATTTCAATCTCTGGTTTTATGCAGCACCCCAACTCACCTTTACCCTTAAACAAGCATAAGTTGGTTTTCTAAATTTGAGACCCTGTTCTGTTCTGTAATTCAGTTCCTGTGTAGCCAAGTTTACATTCCGTGTATTACTGATATCTTATGATGTTTCTTTTTCTGTGTGACTTATTTCAGTTAGAATCATCGTACCTGAATCCACTCATTGTGCTGCTACGGGCCTGATGACATAGATTTCACTGCTGAGTGATACTGCATTGTACGTAAGTACCACAAGTTCTTTATCCATTTTTCACTTTCTGTGATATTGAACTTGTACGGTAAACGAGGTTCTTGTAAACAGAGGCGTCCCAAACATTGGGGTGGCTGTGTCTTTTTGATTTTAATTTCCCTAAGCTATAGGACCATAAGTGGAAGTGCCCTAGGCTCTGTTGCTTTGTTTTTTAGATGTTTCAGGAAACACCATACACTTCTCCCGAGTGTCTGTTGGCAGTTTACATCCCGCCCATCAGCATAACAAGGCTCCCAGTTCTCCATGGCCTGTCCTGCCTTTCTGGATTTTACACTTTTTTCAGATGGCCCTTTTGACCGGGGGGAAGTGAGACTTCATTGTAGTGCAGATTTCCTTTGCAAGCTTGCTTGGTTGGCCAAAAAGGGCGTATGCGTTTTTTCCTGAATATATTCAGGAAAAAACACATACGCCCTTTTTGGCCAAGTGCATCATTGTGGACGTTCTGCCTCTTTTCCTATGCTTTCAATGCAATTCCAGTCTACCTCCTGAAATCGGTTTCCTGCAATTCTGCCCCGCTTTCAAGTCCTCTTGGCAGCCTTACTTCAGTATATTTTTGGACGATAGTTGTCATTTATAACTCTGCAGGTTTGTGAATTACAGTGCCCCTGAGCTCCTTTCTTCAACTCGTTTTCTTGTGAGCTGGCCGCAACACCGCAGGATGGCTTCAGGCCCTAATCTGGTTCCGGCACGGCACGCTGAGCCTTTGGTTATTTCCTCTTCCTGGTGGGAAATGAGAGTTAAATTTGCCCGTCCAGACACCTCCAGCTAGTCTCTCATTGGTTCTCGCTATTCCTGTTCATCTTCCGCAGAAATTGCAAACTGGGCCAAACAGGAGGTTAAAGGGACAGACTCTCCAAGTCGGGAGAGTGTTAGTAAAGCGTCTGGAATGTTGCACCCGAGTACCAGGGTACGAAAACTGAGACATATTTGAACACGTCTCCCGATCACATGGTTGATCATACTCTAGGTTCCACATGCATGTTTTAGCTGAAGGAAGAATACCTTAAACCTGGGTAGTTGAAACCCGTGGAATGGGTACCATGCAATATGACTTCAAAGGGTCTTCATTTGCTCACCGAACCTCTCCAATCCTATCACTGCTGCGTTTATGTCCCTGTACACATGCTTGATTCTCTTTCGGAGACATAGCAATCCATACGTTTTAAGATACTTAAGAGTCAGGTACATTCTTAGGCGTTTAATATGCGGTGTTGAGTCCATTTCGTTGAGCAAGGAGTAGCTCTTGTCTATTCCATATTTGGCTTAAGGAACTTTATCTGTGCTCATTTCAATCTCTGGTTTTATGCAGCACCCCAACTCACCTTTACCCTTAAACAAGCATAAGTTGGTTTTCTAAATTTGAGACCCTGTTCTGTTCTGTAATTCAGTTCCTGTGTAGCCAAGTTTACATTCCGTGTATTACTGATATCTTATGATGTTTCTTTTTCTGTGTGACTTATTTCAGTTAGAATCATCGTACCTGAATCCACTCATTGTGCTGCTACGGGCCTGATGACATAGATTTCACTGCTGAGTGATACTGCATTGTACGTAAGTACCACAAGTTCTTTATCCATTTTTCACTTTCTGTGATATTGAACTTGTACGGTAAACGAGGTTCTTGTAAACAGAGGCGTCCCAAACATTGGGGTGGCTGTGTCTTTTTGATTTTAATTTCCCTAAGCTATAGGACCATAAGTGGAAGTGCCCTAGGCTCTGTTGCTTTGTTTTTTAGATGTTTCAGGAAACACCATACACTTCTCCCGAGTGTCTGTTGGCAGTTTACATCCCGCCCATCAGCATAACAAGGCTCCCAGTTCTCCATGGCCTGTCCTGCCTTTCTGGATTTTACACTTTTTTCAGATGGCCCTTTTGACCGGGGGGAAGTGAGACTTCATTGTAGTGCAGATTTCCTTTGCAAGCTTGCTTGGTTGGCCAAAAAGGGCGTATGCGTTTTTTCCTGAATATATTCAGGAAAAAACGCATACGCCCTTTTTGGCCAAGTGCATCATTGTGGACGTTCTGCCTCTTTTCCTATGCTTTCAATGCAATTCCAGTCTACCTCCTGAAATCGGTTTCCTGCAATTCTGCCCCGCTTTCAAGTCCTCTTGGCAGCCTTACTTCAGTATATTTTTGGACGATAGCTGTCATTTATAACTCTGCAGGTTTGTGAATTACAGTGCCCCTGAGCTCCTTTCTTCAACTCGCTTTCTTGTGAGCTGGCCGCAACACCGCAGGATGGCTTCAGGCCCTAATCTGGTTCCGGCACGGCACGCTGAGCCTTTGGTTATTTCCTCTTCCTGGTGGGAAATGAGAGTTAAATTTGCCCGTCCAGACACCTCCAGCTAGTCTCTCATTGGTTCTCGCTATTCCTGTTCATCTTCCGCAGAAATTGCAAACTGGGCCAAACAGGAGGTTAAAGGGACTGACTCTCCAAGTCGGGAGAGTGTTAGTAAAGCGTCTGGAATGTTGCACCCGAGTACCAGGGTACGAAAACTGAGACATATTTGAACACGTCTCCCGATCACATGGTTGATCATACTCTAGGTTCCACATGCATGTTTTAGCTGAAGGAAGAATACCTTAAACCTGGGTAGTTGAAACCCGTGGAATGGGTACCATGCAATATGACTTCAAAGGGTCTTCATTTGCTCACCGAACCTCTCCAATCCTATCACTGCTGCGTTTATGTCCCTGTACACATGCTTGATTCTCTTTCGGAGACATAGCAATCCATAGGTTTTAAGATACTTAAGAGTCAGGTACATTCTTAGGCGTTTAATATGCGGTGTTGAGTCCATTTCGTTGAGCAAGGAGTAGCTCTTGTCTATTCCATATTTGGCTTAAGGAACTTTATCTGTGCTCATTTCAATCTCTGGTTTTATGCAGCACCCCAACTCACCTTTACCCTTAAACAAGCATAAGTTGGTTTTCTAAATTTGAGACCCTGTTCTGTTCTGTAATTCAGTTCCTGTGTAGCCAAGTTTACATTCCGTGTATTACTGATATCTTATGATGTTTCATTTTCTGTGTGACTTATTTCAGTTAGAATCATCGTACCTGAATCCACTCATTGTGCTGCTACGGGCCTGATGACATAGATTTCACTGCTGAGTGATACTGCATTGTACGTAAGTACCACAAGTTCTTTATCCATTTTTCACTTTCTGTGATATTGAACTTGTACGGTAAACGAGGTTCTTGTAAACAGAGGCGTCCCAAACATTGGGGTGGCTGTGTCTTTTTGATTTTAATTTCCCTAAGCTATAGGACCATAAGTGGAAGTGCCCTAGGCTCTGTTGCTTTGTTTTTTAGATGTTTCAGGAAACACCATACACTTCTCCCGAGTGTCTGTTGGCAAATTACATCCCGCCCATCAGCATAACAAGGCTCCCAGTTCTCCATGGCCTGTCCTGCCTTTCTGGATTTTACACTTTTTTCATATGGCCCTTTTGACCGGGGGGAAGTGAGACTTCATTGTAGTGCAGATTTCCTTTGCAAGCTTGCTTGGTTGGCCAAAAAGGGCGTATGCGTTTTTTCCTGAATATATTCAGGAAAAAACGCATACGCCCTTTTTGGCCAAGTGCATCATTGTGGACGTTCTGCCTCTTTTCCTATGCTTTCAATGCAATTCCAGTCTACCTCCTGAAATCGGTTTCCTGCAATTCTGCCCCGCTTTCAAGTCCTCTTGGCAGCCTTACTTCAGTATATTTTTGGACGATAGCTGTCATTTATAACTCTGCAGGTTTGTGAATTACAGTGCCCCTGAGCTCCTTTCTTCAACTCGTTTTCTTGTGAGCTGGCCGCAACACCGCAGGATGGCTTCAGGCCCTAATCTGGTTCCGGCACGGCACGCTGAGCCTTTGGTTATTTCCTCTTCCTGGTGGGAAATGAGAGTTAAATTTGCCCGTCCAGACACCTCCAGCTAGTCTCTCATTGGTTCTCGCTATTCCTGTTCATCTTCCGCAGAAATTGCAAACTGGGCCAAACAGGAGGTTAAAGGGACTGACTCTCCAAGTCGGGAGAGTGTTAGTAAAGCGTCTGGAATGTTGCACCCGAGTACCAGGGTACGAAAACTGAGACATATTTGAACACGTCTCCCGATCACATGGTTGATCATACTCTAGGTTCCACATGCATGTTTTAGCTGAAGGAAGAATACCTTAAACCTGGGTAGTTGAAACCCGTGGAATGGGTACCATGCAATATGACTTCAAAGGGTCTTCATTTGCTCACCGAACCTCTCCAATCCTATCACTGCTGCGTTTATGTCCCTGTACACATGCTTGATTCTCTTTCGGAGACATAGCAATCCATAGGTTTTAAGATACTTAAGAGTCAGGTACATTCTTAGGCGTTTAATATGCGGTGTTGAGTCCATTTCGTTGAGCAAGGAGTAGCTCTTGTCTATTCCATATTTGGCTTAAGGAACTTTATCTGTGCTCATTTCAATCTCTGGTTTTATGCAGCACCCCAACTCACCTTTACCCTTAAACAAGCATAAGTTGGTTTTCTAAATTTGAGACCCTGTTCTGTTCTGTAATTCAGTTCCTGTGTAGCCAAGTTTACATTCCGTGTATTACTGATATCTTATGATGTTTCTTTTTCTGTGTGACTTATTTCAGTTAGAATCATCGTACCTGAATCCACTCATTGTGCTGCTACGGGCCTGATGACATAGATTTCACTGCTGAGTGATACTGCATTGTACGTAAGTACCACAAGTTCTTTATCCATTTTTCACTTTCTGTGATATTGAACTTGTACGGTAAACGAGGTTCTTGTAAACAGAGGCGTCCCAAACATTGGGGTGGCTGTGTCTTTTTGATTTTAATTTCCCTAAGCTATAGGACCATAAGTGGAAGTGCCCTAGGCTCTGTTGCTTTGTTTTTTAGATGATTCAGGAAACACCATACACTTCTCCCGAGTGTCTGTTGGCAGTTTACATCCCGCCCATCAGCATAACAAGGCTCCCAGTTCTCCATGGCCTGTCCTGCCTTTCTGGATTTTACACTTTTTTCAGATGGCCCTTTTGACCGGGGGGGGGGGAAGTGAGACTTCATTGTAGTGCAGATTTCCTTTGCAAGCTTGCTTGGTTGGCCAAAAAGGGCGTATGCGTTTTTTCCTGAATATATTCAGGAAAAAACGCATACGCCCTTTTTGGCCAAGTGCATCATTGTGGACGTTCTGCCTCTTTTCCTATGCTTTCAATGCAATTCCAGTCTACCTCCTGAAATCGGTTTCCTGCAATTCTGCCCCGCTTTCAAGTCCTCTTGGCAGCCTTACTTCAGTATATTTTTGGACGATAGCTGTCATTTATAACTCTGCAGGTTTGTGAATTACAGTGCCCCTGAGCTCCTTTCTTCAACTCGCTTTCTTGTGAGCTGGCCGCAACACCGCAGGATGGCTTCAGGCCCTAATCTGGTTCCGGCACGGCACGCTGAGCCTTTGGTTATTTCCTCTTCCTGGTGGGAAATGAGAGTTAAATTTGCCCGTCCAGACACCTCCAGCTAGTCTCTCATTGGTTCTCGCTATTCCTGTTCATCTTCCGCAGAAATTGCAAACTGGGCCAAACAGGAGGTTAAAGGGACAGACTCTCCAAGTCGGGAGAGTGTTAGTAAAGCGTCTGGAATGTTGCACCCGAGTACCAGGGTACGAAAACTGAGACATATTTGAACACGTCTCCCGATCACATGGTTGATCATACTCTAGGTTCCACATGCATGTTTTAGCTGAAGGAAGAATACCTTAAACCTGGGTAGTTGAAACCCGTGGAATGGGTACCATGCAATATGACTTCAAAGGGTCTTCATTTGCTCACCGAACCTCTCCAATCCTATCACTGCTGCGTTTATGTCCCTGTACACATGCTTGATTCTCTTTCGGAGACATAGCAATCCATAGGTTTTAAGATACTTAAGAGTCAGGTACATTCTTAGGCGTTTAATATGCGGTGTTGAGTCCATTTCGTTGAGCAAGGAGTAGCTCTTGTCTATTCCATATTTGGCTTAAGGAACTTTATCTGTGCTCATTTCAATCTCTGGTTTTATGCAGCACCCCAACTCACCTTTACCCTTAAACAAGCATAAGTTGGTTTTCTAAATTTGAGACCCTGTTCTGTTCTGTAATTCAGTTCCTGTGTAGCCAAGTTTACATTCCGTGTATTACTGATATCTTATGATGTTTCTTTTTCTGTGTGACTTATTTCAGTTAGAATCATCGTACCTGAATCCACTCATTGTGCTGCTACGGGCCTGATGACATAGATTTCACTGCTGAGTGATACTGCATTGTACGTAAGTACCACAAGTTCTTTATCCATTTTTCACTTTCTGTGATATTGAACTTGTACGGTAAACGAGGTTCTTGTAAACAGAGGCGTCCCAAACATTGGGGTGGCTGTGTCTTTTTGATTTTAATTTCCCTAAGCTATAGGACCATAAGTGGAAGTGCCCTAGGCTCTGTTGCTTTGTTTTTTAGATGTTTCAGGAAACACCATACACTTCTCCCGAGTGTCTGTTGGCAGTTTACATCCCGCCCATCAGCATAACAAGGCTCCCAGTTCTCCATGGCCTGTCCTGCCTTTCTGGATTTTACACTTTTTTCAGATGGCCCTTTTGACCGGGGGGAAGTGAGACTTCATTGTAGTGCAGATTTCCTTTGCAAGCTTGCTTGGTTGGCCAAAAAGGGCGTATGCGTTTTTTCCTGAATATATTCAGGAAAAAACACATACGCCCTTTTTGGCCAAGTGCATCATTGTGGACGTTCTGCCTCTTTTCCTATGCTTTCAATGCAATTCCAGTCTACCTCCTGAAATCGGTTTCCTGCAATTCTGCCCCGCTTTCAAGTCCTCTTGGCAGCCTTACTTCAGTATATTTTTGGACGATAGTTGTCATTTATAACTCTGCAGGTTTGTGAATTACAGTGCCCCTGAGCTCCTTTCTTCAACTCGTTTTCTTGTGAGCTGGCCGCAACACCGCAGGATGGCTTCAGGCCCTAATCTGGTTCCGGCACGGCACGCTGAGCCTTTGGTTATTTCCTCTTCCTGGTGGGAAATGAGAGTTAAATTTGCCCGTCCAGACACCTCCAGCTAGTCTCTCATTGGTTCTCGCTATTCCTGTTCATCTTCCGCAGAAATTGCAAACTGGGCCAAACAGGAGGTTAAAGGGACTGACTCTCCAAGTCGGGAGAGTGTTAGTAAAGCGTCTGGAATGTTGCACCCGAGTACCAGGGTACGAAAACTGAGACATATTTGAACACGTCTCCCGATCACATGGTTGATCATACTCTAGGTTCCACATGCATGTTTTAGCTGAAGGAAGAATACCTTAAACCTGGGTAGTTGAAACCCGTGGAATGGGTACCATGCAATATGACTTCAAAGGGTCTTCATTTGCTCACCGAACCTCTCCAATCCTATCACTGCTGCGTTTATGTCCCTGTACACATGCTTGATTCTCTTTCGGAGACATAGCAATCCATACGTTTTAAGATACTTAAGAGTCAGGTACATTCTTAGGCGTTTAATA
Source organism: Globicephala melas (assembly GCF_963455315.2). Classification (NCBI taxonomy): domain Eukaryota; kingdom Metazoa; phylum Chordata; class Mammalia; order Artiodactyla; family Delphinidae; genus Globicephala; species Globicephala melas. Next base: position 74,129 of record NW_027207795.1, read on the forward strand.
TGCGGTGTTGAGTCCATTTCGTTGAGCAAGGAGTAGCTCTTGTCTATTCCATATTTGGCTTAAGGAACTTTATCTGTGCTCATTTCAATCTCTGGTTTTATGCAGCACCCCAACTCACCTTTACCCTTAAACAAGCATAAGTTGGTTTTCTAAATTTGAGACCCTGTTCTGTTCTGTAATTCAGTTCCTGTGTAGCCAAGTTTACATTCCGTGTATTACTGATATCTTATGATGTTTCTTTTTCTGTGTGACTTATTTCAGTTAGAATCATCGTACCTGAATCCACTCATTGTGCTGCTACGGGCCTGATGACATAGATTTCACTGCTGAGTGATACTGCATTGTACGTAAGTACCACAAGTTCTTTATCCATTTTTCACTTTCTGTGATATTGAACTTGTACGGTAAACGAGGTTCTTGTAAACAGAGGCGTCCCAAACATTGGGGTGGCTGTATCTTTTTGATTTTAATTTCCCTAAGCTATAGGACCATAAGTGGAAGTGCCCTAGGCTCTGTTGCTTTGTTTTTTAGATGTTTCAGGAAACACCATACACTTCTCCCGAGTGTCTGTTGGCAGTTTACATCCCGCCCATCAGCATAACAAGGCTCCCAGTTCTCCATGGCCTGTCCTGCCTTTCTGGATTTTACACTTTTTTCAGATGGCCCTTTTGACCGGGGGGAAGTGAGACTTCATTGTAGTGCAGATTTCCTTTGCAAGCTTGCTTGGTTGGCCAAAAAGGGCGTATGCGTTTTTTCCTGAATATATTCAGGAAAAAACGCATACGCCCTTTTTGGCCAAGTGCATCATTGTGGACGTTCTGCCTCTTTTCCTATGCTTTCAATGCAATTCCAGTCTACCTCCTGAAATCGGTTTCCTGCAATTCTGCCCCGCTTTCAAGTCCTCTTGGCAGCCTTACTTCAGTATATTTTTGGACGATAGCTGTCATTTATAACTCTGCAGGTTTGTGAATTACAGTGCCCCTGAGCTCCTTTCTTCAACTCGCTTTCTTGTGAGCTGGCCGCAACACCGCAGGATGGCTTCAGGCCCTAATCTGGTTCCGGCACGGCACGCTGAGCCTTTGGTTATTTCCTCTTCCTGGTGGGAAATGAGAGTTAAATTTGCCCGTCCAGACACCTCCAGCTAGTCTCTCATTGGTTCTCGCTATTCCTGTTCATCTTCCGCAGAAATTGCAAACTGGGCCAAACAGGAGGTTAAAGGGACTGACTCTCCAAGTCGGGAGAGTGTTAGTAAAGCGTCTGGAATGTTGCACCCGAGTACCAGGGTACGAAAACTGAGACATATTTGAACACGTCTCCCGATCACATGGTTGATCATACTCTAGGTTCCACATGCATGTTTTAGCTGAAGGAAGAATACCTTAAACCTGGGTAGTTGAAACCCGTGGAATGGGTACCATGCAATATGACTTCAAAGGGTCTTCATTTGCTCACCGAACCTCTCCAATCCTATCACTGCTGCGTTTATGTCCCTGTACACATGCTTGATTCTCTTTCGGAGACATAGCAATCCATAGGTTTTAAGATACTTAAGAGTCAGGTACATTCTTAGGCGTTTAATATGCGGTGTTGAGTCCATTTCGTTGAGCAAGGAGTAGCTCTTGTCTATTCCATATTTGGCTTAAGGAACTTTATCTGTGCTCATTTCAATCTCTGGTTTTATGCAGCACCCCAACTCACCTTTACCCTTAAACAAGCATAAGTTGGTTTTCTAAATTTGAGACCCTGTTCTGTTCTGTAATTCAGTTCCTGTGTAGCCAAGTTTACATTCCGTGTATTACTGATATCTTATGATGTTTCATTTTCTGTGTGACTTATTTCAGTTAGAATCATCGTACCTGAATCCACTCATTGTGCTGCTACGGGCCTGATGACATAGATTTCACTGCTGAGTGATACTGCATTGTACGTAAGTACCACAAGTTCTTTATCCATTTTTCACTTTCTGTGATATTGAACTTGTACGGTAAACGAGGTTCTTGTAAACAGAGGCGTCCCAAACATTGGGGTGGCTGTGTCTTTTTGATTTTAATTTCCCTAAGCTATAGGACCATAAGTGGAAGTGCCCTAGGCTCTGTTGCTTTGTTTTTTAGATGTTTCAGGAAACACCATACACTTCTCCCGAGTGTCTGTTGGCAAATTACATCCCGCCCATCAGCATAACAAGGCTCCCAGTTCTCCATGGCCTGTCCTGCCTTTCTGGATTTTACACTTTTTTCATATGGCCCTTTTGACCGGGGAGAAGTGAGACTTCATTGTAGTGCAGATTTCCTTTGCAAGCTTGCTTGGTTGGCCAAAAAGGGCGTATGCGTTTTTTCCTGAATATATTCAGGAAAAAACGCATACGCCCTTTTTGGCCAAGTGCATCATTGTGGACGTTCTGCCTCTTTTCCTATGCTTTCAATGCAATTCCAGTCTACCTCCTGAAATCGGTTTCCTGCAATTCTGCCCCGCTTTCAAGTCCTCTTGGCAGCCTTACTTCAGTATATTTTTGGACGATAGCTGTCATTTATAACTCTGCAGGTTTGTGAATTACAGTGCCCCTGAGCTCCTTTCTTCAACTCGTTTTCTTGTGAGCTGGCCGCAACACCGCAGGATGGCTTCAGGCCCTAATCTGGTTCCGGCACGGCACGCTGAGCCTTTGGTTATTTCCTCTTCCTGGTGGGAAATGAGAGTTAAATTTGCCCGTCCAGACACCTCCAGCTAGTCTCTCATTGGTTCTCGCTATTCCTGTTCATCTTCCGCAGAAATTGCAAACTGGGCCAAACAGGAGGTTAAAGGGACTGACTCTCCAAGTCGGGAGAGTGTTAGTAAAGCGTCTGGAATGTTGCACCCGAGTACCAGGGTACGAAAACTGAGACATATTTGAACACGTCTCCCGATCACATGGTTGATCATACTCTAGGTTCCACATGCATGTTTTAGCTGAAGGAAGAATACCTTAAACCTGGGTAGTTGAAACCCGTGGAATGGGTACCATGCAATATGACTTCAAAGGGTCTTCATTTGCTCACCGAACCTCTCCAATCCTATCACTGCTGCGTTTATGTCCCTGTACACATGCTTGATTCTCTTTCGGAGACATAGCAATCCATAGGTTTTAAGATACTTAAGAGTCAGGTACATTCTTAGGCGTTTAATATGCGGTGTTGAGTCCATTTCGTTGAGCAAGGAGTAGCTCTTGTCTATTCCATATTTGGCTTAAGGAACTTTATCTGTGCTCATTTCAATCTCTGGTTTTATGCAGCACCCCAACTCACCTTTACCCTTAAACAAGCATAAGTTGGTTTTCTAAATTTGAGACCCTGTTCTGTTCTGTAATTCAGTTCCTGTGTAGCCAAGTTTACATTCCGTGTATTACTGATATCTTATGATGTTTCTTTTTCTGTGTGACTTATTTCAGTTAGAATCATCGTACCTGAATCCACTCATTGTGCTGCTACGGGCCTGATGACATAGATTTCACTGCTGAGTGATACTGCATTGTACGTAAGTACCACAAGTTCTTTATCCATTTTTCACTTTCTGTGATATTGAACTTGTACGGTAAACGAGGTTCTTGTAAACAGAGGCGTCCCAAACATTGGGGTGGCTGTGTCTTTTTGATTTTAATTTCCCTAAGCTATAGGACCATAAGTGGAAGTGCCCTAGGCTCTGTTGCTTTGTTTTTTAGATGTTTCAGGAAACACCATACACTTCTCCCGAGTGTCTGTTGGCAGTTTACATCCCGCCCATCAGCATAACAAGGCTCCCAGTTCTCCATGGCCTGTCCTGCCTTTCTGGATTTTACACTTTTTTCAGATGGCCCTTTTGACCGGGGGGGGGGGGGAAGTGAGACTTCATTGTAGTGCAGATTTCCTTTGCAAGCTTGCTTGGTTGGCCAAAAAGGGCGTATGCGTTTTTTCCTGAATATATTCAGGAAAAAACGCATACGCCCTTTTTGGCCAAGTGCATCATTGTGGACGTTCTGCCTCTTTTCCTATGCTTTCAATGCAATTCCAGTCTACCTCCTGAAATCGGTTTCCTGCAATTCTGCCCCGCTTTCAAGTCCTCTTGGCAGCCTTACTTCAGTATATTTTTGGACGATAGCTGTCATTTATAACTCTGCAGGTTTGTGAATTACAGTGCCCCTGAGCTCCTTTCTTCAACTCGCTTTCTTGTGAGCTGGCCGCAACACCGCAGGATGGCTTCAGGCCCTAATCTGGTTCCGGCACGGCACGCTGAGCCTTTGGTTATTTCCTCTTCCTGGTGGGAAATGAGAGTTAAATTTGCCCGTCCAGACACCTCCAGCTAGTCTCTCATTGGTTCTCGCTATTCCTGTTCATCTTCCGCAGAAATTGCAAACTGGGCCAAACAGGAGGTTAAAGGGACAGACTCTCCAAGTCGGGAGAGTGTTAGTAAAGCGTCTGGAATGTTGCACCCGAGTACCAGGGTACGAAAACTGAGACATATTTGAACACGTCTCCCGATCACATGGTTGATCATACTCTAGGTTCCACATGCATGTTTTAGCTGAAGGAAGAATACCTTAAACCTGGGTAGTTGAAACCCGTGGAATGGGTACCATGCAATATGACTTCAAAGGGTCTTCATTTGCTCACCGAACCTCTCCAATCCTATCACTGCTGCGTTTATGTCCCTGTACACATGCTTGATTCTCTTTCGGAGACATAGCAATCCATACGTTTTAAGATACTTAAGAGTCAGGTACATTCTTAGGCGTTTAATATGCGGTGTTGAGTCCACTTCGTTGAGCAAGGAGTAGCTCTTGTCTATTCCATATTTGGCTTAAGGAACTTTATCTGTGCTCATTTCAATCTCTGGTTTTATGCAGCACCCCAACTCACCTTTACCCTTAAACAAGCATAAGTTGGTTTTCTAAATTTGAGACCCTGTTCTGTTCTGTAATTCAGTTCCTGTGTAGCCAAGTTTACATTCCGTGTATTACTGATATCTTATGATGTTTCTTTTTCTGTGTGACTTATTTCAGTTAGAATCATCGTACCTGAATCCACTCATTGTGCTGCTACGGGCCTGATGACATAGATTTCACTGCTGAGTGATACTGCATTGTACGTAAGTACCACAAGTTCTTTATCCATTTTTCACTTTCTGTGATATTGAACTTGTACGGTAAACGAGGTTCTTGTAAACAGAGGCGTCCCAAACATTGGGGTGGCTGTGTCTTTTTGATTTTAATTTCCCTAAGCTATAGGACCATAAGTGGAAGTGCCCTAGGCTCTGTTGCTTTGTTTTTTAGATGTTTCAGGAAACACCATACACTTCTCCCGAGTGTCTGTTGGCAGTTTACATCCCGCCCATCAGCATAACAAGGCTCCCAGTTCTCCATGGCCTGTCCTGCCTTTCTGGATTTTACACTTTTTTCAGATGGCCCTTTTGACCGGGGGGAAGTGAGACTTCATTGTAGTGCAGATTTCCTTTGCAAGCTTGCTTGGTTGGCCAAAAAGGGCGTATGCGTTTTTTCCTGAATATATTCAGGAAAAAACGCATACGCCCTTTTTGGCCAAGTGCATCATTGTGGACGTTCTGCCTCTTTTCCTATGCTTTCAATGCAATTCCAGTCTACCTCCTGAAATCGGTTTCCTGCAATTCTGCCCCGCTTTCAAGTCCTCTTGGCAGCCTTACTTCAGTATATTTTTGGACGATAGCTGTCATTTATAACTCTGCAGGTTTGTGAATTACAGTGCCCCTGAGCTCCTTTCTTCAACTCGCTTTCTTGTGAGCTGGCCGCAACACCGCAGGATGGCTTCAGGCCCTAATCTGGTTCCGGCACGGCACGCTGAGCCTTTGGTTATTTCCTCTTCCTGGTGGGAAATGAGAGTTAAATTTGCCCGTCCAGACACCTCCAGCTAGTCTCTCATTGGTTCTCGCTATTCCTGTTCATCTTCCGCAGAAATTGCAAACTGGGCCAAACAGGAGGTTAAAGGGACAGACTCTCCAAGTCGGGAGAGTGTTAGTAAAGCGTCTGGAATGTTGCACCCGAGTACCAGGGTACGAAAACTGAGACATATTTGAACACGTCTCCCGATCACATGGTTGATCATACTCTAGGTTCCACATGCATGTTTTAGCTGAAGGAAGAATACCTTAAACCTGGGTAGTTGAAACCCGTGGAATGGGTACCATGCAATATGACTTCAAAGGGTCTTCATTTGCTCACCGAACCTCTCCAATCCTATCACTGCTGCGTTTATGTCCCTGTACACATGCTTGATTCTCTTTCGGAGACATAGCAATCCATAGGTTTTAAGATACTTAAGAGTCAGGTACATTCTTAGGCGTTTAATATGCGGTGTTGAGTCCATTTCGTTGAGCAAGGAGTAGCTCTTGTCTATTCCATATTTGGCTTAAGGAACTTTATCTGTGCTCATTTCAATCTCTGGTTTTATGCAGCACCCCAACTCACCTTTACCCTTAAACAAGCATAAGTTGGTTTTCTAAATTTGAGACCCTGTTCTGTTCTGTAATTCAGTTCCTGTGTAGCCAAGTTTACATTCCGTGTATTACTGATATCTTATGATGTTTCATTTTCTGTGTGACTTATTTCAGTTAGAATCATCGTACCTGAATCCACTCATTGTGCTGCTACGGGCCTGATGACATAGATTTCACTGCTGAGTGATACTGCATTGTACGTAAGTACCACAAGTTCTTTATCCATTTTTCACTTTCTGTGATATTGAACTTGTACGGTAAACGAGGTTCTTGTAAACAGAGGCGTCCCAAACATTGGGGTGGCTGTGTCTTTTTGATTTTAATTTCCCTAAGCTATAGGACCATAAGTGGAAGTGCCCTAGGCTCTGTTGCTTTGTTTTTTAGATGTTTCAGGAAACACCATACACTTCTCCCGAGTGTCTGTTGGCAGTTTACATCCCGCCCATCAGCATAACAAGGCTCCCAGTTCTCCATGGCCTGTCCTGCCTTTCTGGATTTTACACTTTTTTCATATGGCCCTTTTGACCGGGGGGAAGTGAGACTTCATTGTAGTGCAGATTTCCTTTGCAAGCTTGCTTGGTTGGCCAAAAAGGGCGTATGCGTTTTTTCCTGAATATATTCAGGAAAAAACGCATACGCCCTTTTTGGCCAAGTGCATCATTGTGGACGTTCTGCCTCTTTTCCTATGCTTTCAATGCAATTCCAGTCTACCTCCTGAAATCGGTTTCCTGCAATTCTGCCCCGCTTTCAAGTCCTCTTGGCAGCCTTACTTCAGTATATTTTTGGACGATAGCTGTCATTTATAACTCTGCAGGTTTGTGAATTACAGTGCCCCTGAGCTCCTTTCTTCAACTCGTTTTCTTGTGAGCTGGCCGCAACACCGCAGGATGGCTTCAGGCCCTAATCTGGTTCCGGCACGGCACGCTGAGCCTTTGGTTATTTCCTCTTCCTGGTGGGAAATGAGAGTTAAATTTGCCCGTCCAGACACCTCCAGCTAGTCTCTCATTGGTTCTCGCTATTCCTGTTCATCTTCCGCAGAAATTGCAAACTGGGCCAAACAGGAGGTTAAAGGGACTGACTCTCCAAGTCGGGAGAGTGTTAGTAAAGCGTCTGGAATGTTGCACCCGAGTACCAGGGTACGAAAACTGAGACATATTTGAACACGTCTCCCGATCACATGGTTGATCATACTCTAGGTTCCACATGCATGTTTTAGCTGAAGGAAGAATACCTTAAACCTGGGTAGTTGAAACCCGTGGAATGGGTACCATGCAATATGACTTCAAAGGGTCTTCATTTGCTCACCGAACCTCTCCAATCCTATCACTGCTGCGTTTATGTCCCTGTACACATGCTTGATTCTCTTTCGGAGACATAGCAATCCATAGGTTTTAAGATACTTAAGAGTCAGGTACATTCTTAGGCGTTTAATATGCGGTGTTGAGTCCATTTCGTTGAGCAAGGAGTAGCTCTTGTCTATTCCATATTTGGCTTAAGGAACTTTATCTGTGCTCATTTCAATCTCTGGTTTTATGCAGCACCCCAACTCACCTTTACCCTTAAACAAGCATAAGTTGGTTTTCTAAATTTGAGACCCTGTTCTGTTCTGTAATTCAGTTCCTGTGTAGCCAAGTTTACATTCCGTGTATTACTGATATCTTATGATGTTTCTTTTTCTGTGTGACTTATTTCAGTTAGAATCATCGTACCTGAATCCACTCATTGTGCTGCTACGGGCCTGATGACATAGATTTCACTGCTGAGTGATACTGCATTGTACGTAAGTACCACAAGTTCTTTATCCATTTTTCACTTTCTGTGATATTGAACTTGTACGGTAAACGAGGTTCTTGTAAACAGAGGCGTCCCAAACATTGGGGTGGCTGTGTCTTTTTGATTTTAATTTCCCTAAGCTATAGGACCATAAGTGGAAGTGCCCTAGGCTCTGTTGCTTTGTTTTTTAGATGTTTCAGGAAACACCATACACTTCTCCCGAGTGTCTGTTGGCAGTTTACATCCCGCCCATCAGCATAACAAGGCTCCCAGTTCTCCATGGCCTGTCCTGCCTTTCTGGATTTTACACTTTTTTCAGATGGCCCTTTTGACCGGGGGGGGGGGGAAGTGAGACTTCATTGTAGTGCAGATTTCCTTTGCAAGCTTGCTTGGTTGGCCAAAAAGGGCGTATGCGTTTTTTCCTGAATATATTCAGGAAAAAACGCATACGCCCTTTTTGGCCAAGTGCATCATTGTGGACGTTCTGCCTCTTTTCCTATGCTTTCAATGCAATTCCAGTCTACCTCCTGAAATCGGTTTCCTGCAATTCTGCCCCGCTTTCAAGTCCTCTTGGCAGCCTTACTTCAGTATATTTTTGGACGATAGCTGTCATTTATAACTCTGCAGGTTTGTGAATTACAGTGCCCCTGAGCTCCTTTCTTCAACTCGCTTTCTTGTGAGCTGGCCGCAACACCGCAGGATGGCTTCAGGCCCTAATCTGGTTCCGGCACGGCACGCTGAGCCTTTGGTTATTTCCTCTTCCTGGTGGGAAATGAGAGTTAAATTTGCCCGTCCAGACACCTCCAGCTAGTCTCTCATTGGTTCTCGCTATTCCTGTTCATCTTCCGCAGAAATTGCAAACTGGGCCAAACAGGAGGTTAAAGGGACAGACTCTCCAAGTCGGGAGAGTGTTAGTAAAGCGTCTGGAATGTTGCACCCGAGTACCAGGGTACGAAAACTGAGACATATTTGAACACGTCTCCCGATCACATGGTTGATCATACTCTAGGTTCCACATGCATGTTTTAGCTGAAGGAAGAATACCTTAAACCTGGGTAGTTGAAACCCGTGGAATGGGTACCATGCAATATGACTTCAAAGGGTCTTCATTTGCTCACCGAACCTCTCCAATCCTATCACTGCTGCGTTTATGTCCCTGTACACATGCTTGATTCTCTTTCGGAGACATAGCAATCCATAGGTTTTAAGATACTTAAGAGTCAGGTACATTCTTAGGCGTTTAATATGCGGTGTTGAGTCCATTTCGTTGAGCAAGGAGTAGCTCTTGTCTATTCCATATTTGGCTTAAGGAACTTTATCTGTGCTCATTTCAATCTCTGGTTTTATGCAGCACCCCAACTCACCTTTACCCTTAAACAAGCATAAGTTGGTTTTCTAAATTTGAGACCCTGTTCTGTTCTGTAATTCAGTTCCTGTGTAGCCAAGTTTACATTCCGTGTATTACTGATATCTTATGATGTTTCTTTTTCTGTGTGACTTATTTCAGTTAGAATCATCGTACCTGAATCCACTCATTGTGCTGCTACGGGCCTGATGACATAGATTTCACTGCTGAGTGATACTGCATTGTACGTAAGTACCACAAGTTCTTTATCCATTTTTCACTTTCTGTGATATTGAACTTGTACGGTAAACGAGGTTCTTGTAAACAGAGGCGTCCCAAACATTGGGGTGGCTGTGTCTTTTTGATTTTAATTTCCCTAAGCTATAGGACCATAAGTGGAAGTGCCCTAGGCTCTGTTGCTTTGTTTTTTAGATGTTTCAGGAAACACCATACACTTCTCCCGAGTGTCTGTTGGCAGTTTACATCCCGCCCATCAGCATAACAAGGCTCCCAGTTCTCCATGGCCTGTCCTGCCTTTCTGGATTTTACACTTTTTTCAGATGGCCCTTTTGACCGGGGGGAAGTGAGACTTCATTGTAGTGCAGATTTCCTTTGCAAGCTTGCTTGGTTGGCCAAAAAGGGCGTATGCGTTTTTTCCTGAATATATTCAGGAAAAAACGCATACGCACTTTTTGGCCAAGTGCATCATTGTGGACGTTCTGCCTCTTTTCCTATGCTTTCAATGCAATTCCAGTCTACCTCCTGAAATCGGTTTCCTGCAATTCTGCCCCGCTTTCAAGTCCTCTTGGCAGCCTTACTTCAGTATATTTTTGGACGATAGCTGTCATTTATAACTCTGCAGGTTTGTGAATTACAGTGCCCCTGAGCTCCTTTCTTCAACTCGCTTTCTTGTGAGCTGGCCGCAACACCGCAGGATGGCTTCAGGCCCTAATCTGGTTCCGGCACGGCACGCTGAGCCTTTGGTTATTTCCTCTTCCTGGTGGGAAATGAGAGTTAAATTTGCCCGTCCAGACACCTCCAGCTAGTCTCTCATTGGTTCTCGCTATTCCTGTTCATCTTCCGCAGAAATTGCAAACTGGGCCAAACAGGAGGTTAAAGGGACTGACTCTCCAAGTCGGGAGAGTGTTAGTAAAGCGTCTGGAATGTTGCACCCGAGTACCAGGGTACGAAAACTGAGACATATTTGAACACGTCTCCCGATCACATGGTTGATCATACTCTAGGTTCCACATGCATGTTTTAGCTGAAGGAAGAATACCTTAAACCTGGGTAGTTGAAACCCGTGGAATGGGTACCATGCAATATGACTTCAAAGGGTCTTCATTTGCTCACCGAACCTCTCCAATCCTATCACTGCTGCGTTTATGTCCCTGTACACATGCTTGATTCTCTTTCGGAGACATAGCAATCCATAGGTTTTAAGATACTTAAGAGTCAGGTACATTCTTAGGCGTTTAATATGCGGTGTTGAGTCCATTTCGTTGAGCAAGGAGTAGCTCTTGTCTATTCCATATTTGGCTTAAGGAACTTTATCTGTGCTCATTTCAATCTCTGGTTTTATGCAGCACCCCAACTCACCTTTACCCTTAAACAAGCATAAGTTGGTTTTCTAAATTTGAGACCCTGTTCTGTTCTGTAATTCAGTTCCTGTGTAGCCAAGTTTACATTCCGTGTATTACTGATATCTTATGATGTTTCTTTTTCTGTGTGACTTATTTCAGTTAGAATCATCGTACCTGAATCCACTCATTGTGCTGCTACGGGCCTGATGACATAGATTTCACTGCTGAGTGATACTGCATTGTACGTAAGTACCACAAGTTCTTTATCCATTTTTCACTTTCTGTGATATTGAACTTGTACGGTAAACGAGGTTCTTGTAAACAGAGGCGTCCCAAACATTGGGGTGGCTGTGTCTTTTTGATTTTAATTTCCCTAAGCTATAGGACCATAAGTGGAAGTGCCCTAGGCTCTGTTGCTTTGTTTTTTAGATGTTTCAGGAAACACCATACACTTCTCCCGAGTGTCTGTTGGCAGTTTACATCCCGCCCATCAGCATAACAAGGCTCCCAGTTCTCCATGGCCTGTCCTGCCTTTCTGGATTTTACACTTTTTTCAGATGGCCCTTTTGACCGGGGGGAAGTGAGACTTCATTGTAGTGCAGATTTCCTTTGCAAGCTTGCTTGGTTGGCCAAAAAGGGCGTATGCGTTTTTTCCTGAATATATTCAGGAAAAAACGCATACGCACTTTTTGGCCAAGTGCATCATTGTGGACGTTCTGCCTCTTTTCCTATGCTTTCAATGCAATTCCAGTCTACCTCCTGAAATCGGTTTCCTGCAATTCTGCCCCGCTTTCAAGTCCTCTTGGCAGCCTTACTTCAGTATATTTTTGGACGATAGCTGTCATTTATAACTCTGCAGGTTTGTGAATTACAGTGCCCCTGAGCTCCTTTCTTCAACTCGCTTTCTTGTGAGCTGGCCGCAACACCGCAGGATGGCTTCAGGCCCTAATCTGGTTCCGGCACGGCACGCTGAGCCTTTGGTTATTTCCTCTTCCTGGTGGGAAATGAGAGTTAAATTTGCCCGTCCAGACACCTCCAGCTAGTCTCTCATTGGTTCTCGCTATTCCTGTTCATCTTCCGCAGAAATTGCAAACTGGGCCAAACAGGAGGTTAAAGGGACTGACTCTCCAAGTCGGGAGAGTGTTAGTAAAGCGTCTGGAATGTTGCACCCGAGTACCAGGGTACGAAAACTGAGACATATTTGAACACGTCTCCCGATCACATGGTTGATCATACTCTAGGTTCCACATGCATGTTTTAGCTGAAGGAAGAATACCTTAAACCTGGGTAGTTGAAACCCGTGGAATGGGTACCATGCAATATGACTTCAAAGGGTCTTCATTTGCTCACCGAACCTCTCCAATCCTATCACTGCTGCGTTTATGTCCCTGTACACATGCTTGATTCTCTTTCGGAGACATAGCAATCCATAGGTTTTAAGATACTTAAGAGTCAGGTACATTCTTAGGCGTTTAATATGCGGTGTTGAGTCCATTTCGTTGAGCAAGGAGTAGCTCTTGTCTATTCCATATTTGGCTTAAGGAACTTTATCTGTGCTCATTTCAATCTCTGGTTTTATGCAGCACCCCAACTCACCTTTACCCTTAAACAAGCATAAGTTGGTTTTCTAAATTTGAGACCCTGTTCTGTTCTGTAATTCAGTTCCTGTGTAGCCAAGTTTACATTCCGTGTATTACTGATATCTTATGATGTTTCTTTTTCTGTGTGACTTATTTCAGTTAGAATCATCGTACCTGAATCCACTCATTGTGCTGCTACGGGCCTGATGACATAGATTTCACTGCTGAGTGATACTGCATTGTACGTAAGTACCACAAGTTCTTTATCCATTTTTCACTTTCTGTGATATTGAACTTGTACGGTAAACGAGGTTCTTGTAAACAGAGGCGTCCCAAACATTGGGGTGGCTGTATCTTTTTGATTTTAATTTCCCTAAGCTATAGGACCATAAGTGGAAGTGCCCTAGGCTCTGTTGCTTTGTTTTTTAGATGTTTCAGGAAACACCATACACTTCTCCCGAGTGTCTGTTGGCAGTTTACATCCCGCCCATCAGCATAACAAGGCTCCCAGTTCTCCATGGCCTGTCCTGCCTTTCTGGATTTTACACTTTTTTCAGATGGCCCTTTTGACCGGGGGGAAGTGAGACTTCATTGTAGTGCAGATTTCCTTTGCAAGCTTGCTTGGTTGGCCAAAAAGGGCGTATGCGTTTTTTCCTGAATATATTCAGGAAAAAACGCATATGCCCTTTTTGGCCAAGTGCATCATTGTGGACGTTCTGCCTCTTTTCCTATGCTTTCAATGCAATTCCAGTCTACCTCCTGAAATCGGTTTCCTGCAATTCTGCCCCGCTTTCAAGTCCTCTTGGCAGCCTTACTTCAGTATATTTTTGGACGATAGTTGTCATTTATAACTCTGCAGGTTTGTGAATTACAGTGCCCCTGAGCTCCTTTCTTCAACTCGTTTTCTTGTGAGCTGGCCGCAACACCGCAGGATGGCTTCAGGCCCTAATCTGGTTCTGGCACGGCACGCTGAGCCTTTGGTTATTTCCTCTTCCTGGTGGGAAATGAGAGTTAAATTTGCCCGTCCAGACACCTCCAGTTAGTCTCTCATTGGTTCTCGCTATTCCTGTTCATCTTCCGCAGAAATTGCAAACTGGGCCAAACAGGAGGTTAAAGGGACTGACTCTCCAAGTCGGGAGAGTGTTAGTAAAGCGTCTGGAATGTTGCACCCGAGTACCAGGGTACGAAAACTGAGACATATTTGAACACGTCTCCCGATCACATGGTTGATCATACTCTAGGTTCCACATGCATGTTTTAGCTGAAGGAAGAATACCTTAAACCTGGGTAGTTGAAACCCGTGGAATGGGTACCATGCAATATGACTTCAAAGGGTCTTCATTTGCTCACCGAACCTCTCCAATCCTATCACTGCTGCGTTTATGTCCCTGTACACATGCTTGATTCTCTTTCGGAGACATAGCAATCCATAGGTTTTAAGATACTTAAGAGTCAGGTACATTCTTAGGCGTTTAATATGCGGTGTTGAGTCCATTTCGTTGAGCAAGGAGTAGCTCTTGTCTATTCCATATTTGGCTTAAGGAACTTTATCTGTGCTCATTTCAATCTCTGGTTTTATGCAGCACCCCAACTCACCTTTACCCTTAAACAAGCATAAGTTGGTTTTCTAAATTTGAGACCCTGTTCTGTTCTGTAATTCAGTTCCTGTGTAGCCAAGTTTACATTCCGTGTATTACTGATATCTTATGATGTTTCTTTTTCTGTGTGACTTATTTCAGTTAGAATCATCGTACCTGAATCCACTCATTGTGCTGCTACGGGCCTGATGACATAGATTTCACTGCTGAGTGATACTGCATTGTACGTAAGTACCACAAGTTCTTTATCCATTTTTCACTTTCTGTGATATTGAACTTGTACGGTAAACGAGGTTCTTGTAAACAGAGGCGTCCCAAACATTGGGGTGGCTGTGTCTTTTTGATTTTAATTTCCCTAAGCTATAGGACCATAAGTGGAAGTGCCCTAGGCTCTGTTGCTTTGTTTTTTAGATGTTTCAGGAAACACCATACACTTCTCCCGAGTGTCTGTTGGCAGTTTACATCCCGCCCATCAGCATAACAAGGCTCCCAGTTCTCCATGGCCTGTCCTGCCTTTCTGGATTTTACACTTTTTTCAGATGGCCCTTTTGACCGGGGGGAAGTGAGACTTCATTGTAGTGCAGATTTCCTTTGCAAGCTTGCTTGGTTGGCCAAAAAGGGCGTATGCGTTTTTTCCTGAATATATTCAGGAAAAAACGCATACGCACTTTTTGGCCAAGTGCATCATTGTGGACGTTCTGCCTCTTTTCCTATGCTTTCAATGCAATTCCAGTCTACCTCCTGAAATCGGTTTCCTGCAATTCTGCCCCGCTTTCAAGTCCTCTTGGCAGCCTTACTTCAGTATATTTTTGGACGATAGCTGTCATTTATAACTCTGCAGGTTTGTGAATTACAGTGCCCCTGAGCTCCTTTCTTCAACTCGCTTTCTTGTGAGCTGGCCGCAACACCGCAGGATGGCTTCAGGCCCTAATCTGGTTCCGGCACGGCACGCTGAGCCTTTGGTTATTTCCTCTTCCTGGTGGGAAATGAGAGTTAAATTTGCCCGTCCAGACACCTCCAGCTAGTCTCTCATTGGTTCTCGCTATTCCTGTTCATCTTCCGCAGAAATTGCAAACTGGGCCAAACAGGAGGTTAAAGGGACTGACTCTCCAAGTCGGGAGAGTGTTAGTAAAGCGTCTGGAATGTTGCACCCGAGTACCAGGGTACGAAAACTGAGACATATTTGAACACGTCTCCCGATCACATGGTTGATCATACTCTAGGTTCCACATGCATGTTTTAGCTGAAGGAAGAATACCTTAAACCTGGGTAGTTGAAACCCGTGGAATGGGTACCATGCAATATGACTTCAAAGGGTCTTCATTTGCTCACCGAACCTCTCCAATCCTATCACTGCTGCGTTTATGTCCCTGTACACATGCTTGATTCTCTTTCGGAGACATAGCAATCCATAGGTTTTAAGATACTTAAGAGTCAGGTACATTCTTAGGCGTTTAATATGCGGTGTTGAGTCCATTTCGTTGAGCAAGGAGTAGCTCTTGTCTATTCCATATTTGGCTTAAGGAACTTTATCTGTGCTCATTTCAATCTCTGGTTTTATGCAGCACCCCAACTCACCTTTACCCTTAAACAAGCATAAGTTGGTTTTCTAAATTTGAGACCCTGTTCTGTTCTGTAATTCAGTTCCTGTGTAGCCAAGTTTACATTCCGTGTATTACTGATATCTTATGATGTTTCTTTTTCTGTGTGACTTATTTCAGTTAGAATCATCGTACCTGAATCCACTCATTGTGCTGCTACGGGCCTGATGACATAGATTTCACTGCTGAGTGATACTGCATTGTACGTAAGTACCACAAGTTCTTTATCCATTTTTCACTTTCTGTGATATTGAACTTGTACGGTAAACGAGGTTCTTGTAAACAGAGGCGTCCCAAACATTGGGGTGGCTGTATCTTTTTGATTTTAATTTCCCTAAGCTATAGGACCATAAGTGGAAGTGCCCTAGGCTCTGTTGCTTTGTTTTTTAGATGTTTCAGGAAACACCATACACTTCTCCCGAGTGTCTGTTGGCAGTTTACATCCCGCCCATCAGCATAACAAGGCTCCCAGTTCTCCATGGCCTGTCCTGCCTTTCTGGATTTTACACTTTTTTCAGATGGCCCTTTTGACCGGGGGGAAGTGAGACTTCATTGTAGTGCAGATTTCCTTTGCAAGCTTGCTTGGTTGGCCAAAAAGGGCGTAT
The DNA here is from genome assembly GCF_963455315.2 of Globicephala melas. NCBI lineage: Eukaryota > Metazoa > Chordata > Mammalia > Artiodactyla > Delphinidae > Globicephala > Globicephala melas. The sequence goes on from NW_027207795.1 coordinate 90,688, forward strand.
GCGTTTTTTCCTGAATATATTCAGGAAAAAACGCATACGCCCTTTTTGGCCAAGTGCATCATTGTGGACGTTCTGCCTCTTTTCCTATGCTTTCAATGCAATTCCAGTCTACCTCCTGAAATCGGTTTCCTGCAATTCTGCCCCGCTTTCAAGTCCTCTTGGCAGCCTTACTTCAGTATATTTTTGGACGATAGTTGTCATTTATAACTCTGCAGGTTTGTGAATTACAGTGCCCCTGAGCTCCTTTCTTCAACTCGTTTTCTTGTGAGCTGGCCGCAACACCGCAGGATGGCTTCAGGCCCTAATCTGGTTCCGGCACGGCACGCTGAGCCTTTGGTTATTTCCTCTTCCTGGTGGGAATGAGAGTTAAATTTGCCCGTCCAGACACCTCCAGCTAGTCTCTCATTGGTTCTCGCTATTCCTGTTCATCTTCCGCAGAAATTGCAAACTGGGCCAAACAGGAGGTTAAAGGGACTGACTCTCCAAGTCGGGAGAGTGTTAGTAAAGCGTCTGGAATGTTGCACCCGAGTACCAGGGTACGAAAACTGAGACATATTTGAACACGTCTCCCGATCACATGGTTGATCATACTCTAGGTTCCACATGCATGTTTTAGCTGAAGGAAGAATACCTTAAACCTGGGTAGTTGAAACCCGTGGAATGGGTACCATGCAATATGACTTCAAAGGGTCTTCATTTGCTCACCGAACCTCTCCAATCCTATCACTGCTGCGTTTATGTCCCTGTACACATGCTTGATTCTCTTTCGGAGACATAGCAATCCATAGGTTTTAAGATACTTAAGAGTCAGGTACATTCTTAGGCGTTTAATATGCGGTGTTGAGTCCATTTCGTTGAGCAAGGAGTAGCTCTTGTCTATTCCATATTTGGCTTAAGGAACTTTATCTGTGCTCATTTCAATCTCTGGTTTTATGCAGCACCCCAACTCACC